>NC_052612.1:41419669-41645625 GCF_016545825.1 Eucalyptus grandis | reverse complement strand
CGGTGAATCAGTTCTCATAATAAACCAGCAAGTTTATGCACTAAACTCTTCTTAGTAGGCTAATAACGTTTAAGGGGTGTTTAGATTTTATTTAAGTGTAATTAGTTTAATTGTTAAGTTAGTTAGTTAAATTAAGATAGTTAGATTAAGTAATTAGGTGGTTAGAAATTTATAGTTAATTATATTACTTTTGTGTTGTTATATAGATAGAATGTTTAGAATAAATTATTTCGCTCAATAGGTGGTTAGATTATAATTATTTAGCCTAAGTTAGCATTTTTAGTAATTATTTAATTATTAAATATTTTCCGGAAATTAGGCCGAGATATGGCAGGATCGGAATTTCATACCGATTAATCGTGTGGTTAGTTTATGCAATCGAGTGTTAAATTGTGAAATTTGAGTGTTGATTGGAAATTGGGTTAATTATTCCAAAATTTATGAATTTTGACATTTATTCAGAAAATCCTGGGTGTTGGGTTTTAAACATCGAAAATGGTTTTATATACTATATAAATAAGTGGGATTTTAAAAAGAGGGTTATGAATTTTCGGTCCAATTTAACCGTGTATCCACACACGACAATTTTCACCAAGTGTTTTTAATACAACAAAAAATAAGTCAAGATCACTATTTTAATTAAGGCATTTGAGTGCAATGCACAAATCCTAAGCCGAGTTTAAGGTCGTGTGTTGGTTAAATGAACCCATCCGAACTGTGTCGGATGGACGTTACCCTATATGGGATACCAATTTATCGTGGTTTTGGGTCGCAGAGGTTGGACCTATACTCCTTCGGGAAAGTCGTCTTTGAGAGACGTAATCGTGCTTAATGGGGTGAGACGATGCACTGCTACGCCCCATGACTGCCGAATTTCTAGTAGGCCGTACTTAGAGTGGGCTAAATTACCAATTGGAATGCATGTTGAGTGGAATAGATGCATCGGTTATGGGACAAAATTGTGTGATATGGAACGGGACGTGTCATAACGATTTGACCCTATAATCGGGACCCTCTATGATTCATTGAGTTGAGTAAGGCATTTCAATTATTGTATGCATTGATTTTATGCATAATGTGTATAAACTGTATGACTTGCATGGTGGAACCGAGGCGAGATAAGTCATATATGTTAAATGTGTGATTGTGTGTTAGGATGCCCTCTAGGCATATTGTCCTCCTAATCGGGGTTTAGAATGTGGACTCGCTGAGATTTATATCTCACTCGTCGTGGGACAATTTTTTAGGGTCATCATGGAGGACCCGGAGCCGAGAGGAGGTGATCAAAAGTGCTGGGTCGATTATGACTGCTTCTTTTTAAAAGCCAGTTGTTGTAGTCTTTGGTCATAGACCTTATACATGGATCAAGTGTGTATATAAAGGTGTGTGAAATTTGTGAATTTGATATTCTACTTTTCTATCTCAAGATGGTTATTGTCAGGATTTATTATTCACTTTCGCATATGCAATAAAATAAAAATGGTTGGCGACTGCCTGGAGAAGTCGCAAAATATTATCGACTAGAGAGGATGGGCACGCGCTCGGGGTTTGGGGGCGTGACAACCTCACCGGGCTTACGAACCACACTTGCTCTCACTTCGAATCTCTTGAATTACTAACCCAACATTCGACGCACTATCCTTTCTCTCACCTGCCCTCATGGACATAGCCCACATGGCTTGCAGCACCACCCTACAATCACTACGCATTATCCAGCCTAATGACACTACTTTCTTTCACTCCAAGCCCCACGGACACACATGTATTGCTTTCAGACTTCACTCGCTTCATCACTCGAGCTCGCTTGCTAAGCATTTTGGACCAAGTAACCAGCCGGGAGATCCCGATAGAGTTTCGGTGTTTCCCGAGCTACTCAAATCACCCCAATCCTTAAGGTGTGTTTGTTTTCATGGAAAACTCAATGATTAAAAAAAATATTTTCTTGAAAATACTTTCTAGGAATACGATTAGTTTTCTTTTTTGTTTGGTATATATCATTGAAAACATTTTTTCCTATTTGGACTTCATTGGAAAATGCTTTCTCTCAAATAAAGAATGAAATTTTTTAAAAATATTTATTTTTCATTTATTTTTCCTTTTTTTCCCTTCCCTCCCAGCCGCCTCCCCACCTAACCCATCGCCCTCCTCCTGCCCACCGCCATCACCGCCATCTTCAATGACCTCACCTCCCCTCTCGCAACGATTCCGTTCACCGAAGCTGACAACTCCAAGCACAAGCACAAGCCAACGAGCCTTGACCATGCTTGAGGCGGGGTGCACACATTGCAAAAAAGGACAAACCTAGGCTCGCACTGAAGAAGGCGCAAAGCACCGAACAGAGAAGCAACAGAGTTCCCTAATGAGGCAAACAATTGTGAAGGGGAACTTGACGCGAACGGCGGCGAACCGTGAGCTCACGGCAGGCTGAGCCATCCCAAAGGGCGACGATCCTCCAGGACGCGACCGACGACAACCCCGAGTGTACCGAAGAGCATCGCGCCAAAGTCGCCAGTGTGGAGTCAAATCCATTGGAGAATGAAGGTGCAAAAGACACCGACGAAGAGGAAGAGGAGGGAGCAAAGCCAACGGGAGTGCGAGGGGCTAGGGTTGGAGGCGGCGGGGGACGAAAGGGAGGGGGCGAAGGAGGAGAGAGAGGTGGAGGAGTTAGGATTTACGTTCATAGGCAAAGAAAGAAAAGAGAAAACAAGAAAAAAAAAGAAAAGAAAATAAATAATAATAACAAATTCAAAAATTTTAATTAGAATTTTTTTAATAACAAATTTTTCATTAAGCAATGACCTTAAAACATTTTTAAAAACGTTTTTCGGTTCTTTTCAAAGGGGAAATTGTTTTCCTGAATTTAAGCTTTGAAAGGAAAACATTTTTTGTTAATTAGAAAATATTTTCCGTTGATTCATTTTCCTAAATGAACCAAACACTATAAAATGAGGAAAATGTTTTCTCAAATATTGTTTTATGCAAAGCAAACACACCATTCGTTTACAAACCATAAAATCATCACCGGAAAATGAAACTTAGAGGCCCACTTACTTTGGTGAATTTTGCCATTACTTTAGCAAACCCACCTCGTCCCCAAAAACAAAGAAAAGAAACTCGTCACGAAATTAACGTGTGTAAAAAAAAAAAAACTTAATGATCGCTGATTTGACTTCAAATGTGTAATATATGTTTGGTTCCTACCTAAGCCCACTAGCAAATAATTTCCTCTATTTTCCTTACGTATTTCCATTGACAGGGACGAATTGGAGCCATCCACGTTTTTCACCAAATATGCGTGCGTAAGGAATACTATTTCGGCTTCTTTTTTCTCAGCTCGAGTATTTGTGGCAAGAAAAATTGAACAGTGATTAAATGCGAGATGATGTTCGGAGGCTAACGGGTATATGAGTTAATTCGTGAATATTCCTGACAAACCCTTTTATTTTCTTTTTATTATCATTATTATTATTCCAACTAATTTCTGCAGTGCCATATGGGGAAGCTATGAAGCACGGACATGTTATACGTGCTTCGTGTCGTGCTCGACACGTGTCGGATCGTCTCGGACATGTCGACACATTCGAACACGCTCGGACACACGTTGACCGCGTGTCAAATTTGTTGACACGTGGTCAACTTTTGTTGACATGTTTTGACACGCGTGTGGTGAGGGCGAGGGAGCAAAAGATGAGGCCATGAGCGACAGCGCTTTCTGCAACGGAGAGACGGTGAGAGAAATAGCGGAGACTAAGGCGAGGGCGAGGCCGCCACTCTGTGATGCTACGATGGATCGGTAATGAGGCTGCAGCTACGAGGGAGGAAGGGCTAGAGGTGAGGCGGTGAACGATTGTGATGAGGATCGAGAGCAAGCAAGAGATTGAGAGGAAGAGGAGAGGAGGGGGTCGTGGGTGAGGACGAGGAGAAGAAGGGTGCTGCTAGGGTTTTGAGAAGGAAACTAAAAGAATAAAGAAATAAGTGCAATAAAAGTCCTAAAACTTGTAACGAAATGCAATTAAATCCTAAAACGTGCAAAAAGTGCAATTTTTTGTAAAAAAGTGCAATTAAGTCCTAAAACTTATCAAATTATTCCAATCGAATCCTAAAGTTAACACTATCAACTTTTTAACGAAACTGTTGACGTTACATTTAAAATTAATTTTTATTTTCCATGTGGCTTTTTAATTTTTTTTTATATAAATTAGATTTAAAATTAGAAAAGAAAAGTTAAAATTTATTTAAAAAACAAAACAGTTCAAAAATAAAAATAAAAAGGCAGCCAACGCCCATCACCGGAGGGGCCGGCGATGCAGCGACGACGACAAGGGGAGGAGTTGCCTTTTTTAAAAAAACAATTTTTTTAAAATAAATTTTAGATTTTCTTTTTAGTTTTTTAAATCTAATTTTTAAAATAATTGAATAAAAAATAATTTAAAAACCCATGTGGAAAATGAAAAATTATTTAAAATTTCACATCATTTGCCACGTTAGTATTTTCCGTTAAAAAAACTGACGGTGTGTAACTTTATGACTCGATTCAAACAATTTGACAAGTTTTAGGACTTGATTGCACTTTTTACAAGTTTTATAATTCAATTGCATTTTCATGACAAATTTTAGAATTTCTATTACACTTATCCCAAGAATAAAAAAGAGATTTGGCATGTTGGAGGTAGGGGTGTTAGAACCAAACTGAATCGAACTGAACCAAAAAATTTGGTTTTTTCGGTTCGGTTTGGTTCTCATTAAAAATCAATATTTTTTTATTGGTTCGGTTTTTATCGGTTAACCGAATTGAACCGAACCACAAACCGATAAAATCAAACCATTAAAAATTCGGTTTTATTCTCTCCCGACTCCCGTCTCCTCTGGCTCTGAGTCCTCTCCTCTCGTGTCTCGTCTTGGTCGGCTTGGAGGTGCAATGCAGTGAAGGTGACTGCGATGGTGATGGCGATGACGACGGCGACGGTGGCAGGGATGATGATTGCGATGTCGATGGCGACTGATTGAGGGACAGAGCCCCTTTCTTCTGCAAGTCTCTCCTTCATCCCTCTTCCTTTCATAGTTTTTGCGCAAATTGTCGAGTTTTGCGATGGTAAGCTCGGATGTCTTTGGGATTTTTTCTCCCGGCACATCATGTTTGGATCTTTCGTTTCTCGTTTTGGGATCTCCCGTTTGTTTGTGCTTTCTCAAGTCTCGAGCCTTTCAGATTTCGGGTGAATGAGTGGGGTTGGTGATTCGTATTGGTGGCTTGAAATTTGAGGTGGAGGGAATGGAGGAACGAGTCGCTGTACGTGCGTTTGCTACTGTAGTTTTGGGATTGGCCAGGCTTGGGCTTGTCTTAACTGCTGTTGAGGTGGAATGAGAGTTAGCTAATTGCTACAATTGCTCATGTCTATTTAGTTTTAGTGGCTCGGTTAGCCCTTTAAACTATTCATTTTCTATTTCATCTGCTCCGAATTGGCTTTTGATAGGTTGTAGGGATCTGCATTGGTGATTACTGCCCTTTGGAATCGGTAAAAAAATTTGGGTTGCTTTTGTTTCCCCCTAAGTGATGGGAAATACCATTTGTTGCAATCAAGAATCTGAAGAACATCAAAGGGTTATCTTTGACTATACCTTGAATGGTTCTTGGTGCTCTTAAAAGAGAAACCCAAAAACAAAAGAGGAATTTATTGCGTAGTTTCAGCAGTGAAGTGTGTTAGTGTGTTAAAGTTCTTCTTTTCATGCAGTCTTACATGTAATTGTTTCCCTACCATGATATTGTGAGTAATTCCTCATGGAAAAGGTTGGGCTCATGTGCAGGTCTGTTGTTGTGTTAGCTGGTCTTCTTAGGATTTTTTGGGAGGAGGTTGCGAAGGGCATGCATGTTTATGTTCTTTTTTTTGTTTACAAAATCTTTGTTTTTTTTGTTCCCCGAACAAAAAAAGAACAAACGTGTTTGTTTGCATTTTTGTTCAAAACTGTTTTTTTGTTCCCGAACAAAATTGGAACAAAAAAGAAATAAATTATTTTTTTTGTTCTAGAAACACTTTTTGAAGGGCCGAAAATAACAAAAACGAAAAAAAAAAAAAACTTGTTTCTTTTGTGTTTCTCGCTTTCGTGCCCCCGCGAAGTTTCTCCTTTTTCCGACGTCTCTCACGGGTTTTCCACGGTCGAGCGATCCGACGCCTCCCAACCGGTCATTCTCTCCGGCGCTCCCCACTCGGCGAGACTCTCCCCGCCGACAACCGCTGCTCCTTCACCAGCTGAAGTTTCGATTCGAGGTAAGTTTCTGCGCTCACCAACCGCTCGCTCCTCCTTCACCGCTTGACGAGGGCTTCGGCGAGAGCCACCCCCTCGTAGATGCGGGGCAACGGCTGCTCGAGGCTCGAGCGTGACAGCTCACTCGAGCCAGCGCTTGCCCGGATCTGCGAGACGCCGCCGAGCGAGCCCTCGTGCTCGAGCCCCGAGCAAGATTGCTCACCCAGATCTGCGGCAGACAGGGTGGCGGCTGCCGCCGAGCGAGTGCGAGCAGCAGCATTTTGCTCACTCGAGCGAGCAAAGCCCGATTTTTCATAGTTTCTATGCATATATTTCCACTTGATCATCAATTATCAATCGATTCCGCCTGTACTTTGAGTCGAATCCATATCATCACTCGAGCCTTTTCCTCTTAATGGATTTTGGCAACTTAATTAGGCTGGGGCAAAACTATGTGTTCTATATGACTATACATATGACCCTCTCCTACCAAGTGTAGGTGGAAAGTCTCAGAAACCCAGTCAACCTAATGCTGTCAATTATCATTAGGATTTCGAGATAATGAATTTGCATAAGCTTGTTTTTCGTCAAACAAACTTAGATAAAGTGGGTTAAGGTAAAAAGATAGTTTTCTTGGTTGATGGAGCATGTTGATCTAGGAATTTTGATTGCTTCATGGATTGACTGTTGCTCATATGATTGTCGCTGACTGCGGGACCCCTCAAGTGCCATAACTTTTGGCCAAAGTGACATTTTAAGTCCATAACTACGAAAGCACATTTAAGTGCTAAAATCGGAGTAAAAGTGATCACTTGAGTGCCATTCCGGCCAAAACGTCAACGTGGCGTTTTCCAGCGAAGCATGGCCAAAACGGCATCGTTTCGGTTGACGTGGAAAAAAAAATAAAAAATTAATTAAATTAAATTAAATTTAAATTTAGTTAAAATATTTTAAAAATAATCATTTAAAAATTTAAAAAACTTTAAAAAAAAATTTTTAAAAAAAAGGAAATGAACAGGGGGAGGCGGCCGGGATCGCCCTAGCCGCCACCACCGCCGAGAAGAGCCGGCGACGGTGGGGGAGGGTCGGCCGGGTTGCCGGGCCCTAGCCGGGGCGCACGACCCCGACGGCGAGGGCTCACGAGCCCTCACCGCTGGATGCGGCGAGGGTTGCGAGCCCTCACCGCTGGATCTGGGGGCGCGGCCCTCGCCCGGGGCCAAGGCCGCGCCCGCCGGGCGACCCCGGCAGCGGTGGCCCTTGGCCCGCCCGCCGGCGAGGGCCGCCGACCCTCCCTGCCGTCGCCGGCCCTTCCCGACGGTGGCGGGCGGCGACGGCGGCGGGCCGAGGGCTGATCCCCGGCCGCCTCCCCCATTCCCTTTTTTTTTTTTTAATTTTTTTTTTAAATTATTATTTTTTAAAATATATAAAATAAATTTAATTTTAAAATTATTAATTTTAAATATTTTAACTAAATTTAATTTTAAAATTAATTTAATTAATTTTTTAATTTTCTTTTTACCACGTCGGCCCAAAACGACGCCGTTTGGCCACAGTGCAGTGCAAAACGGCGTCGTTTTGGGCGCGTCCCGCCGGAAAAACGCCACGTTGGCGTTTTGGTCGGACTTTGGCCAGAGTGGCACTCAAGTAATCCGTTTTTTTTTTCGAATTTGGCACTTAAGTGTACGTTTCGTAAATTATGGCACTTTAAGTGTCCATTTAGCCAAAGTTCTTTTTTTCCCGATTGTCACTCGAACTCCTTTTTCCTTAAACCATGAAAGGATTCAAAATTGAATTTGTCTCCATTTTTATGTGCCAGACAATGTAGACTTGGGCATAGCTTGTGGAAAATATTTCCGGGTATGCTGCCTTAGCATCATTGACCCAGGTATGAAGATGGCTTCTGCTATTCTAGAGTCAACTTTTTTATGCTAATGGTTCAACAACACTGTTATGCACTTCTACTAAACACTTATATCGATCTTGTTTCTATCGTCTTCAGGTGATTCGGATATCATTAAGAACATGCCTGGTGACTCTTAGGTTGTCGACGTCCTGATGCCATGAGATTTTGGTCTAGCATTCGTAGATTTATGGGTTTGGGCAAGGAGGGTGCCTCATGAAAAAGGCACTCCGCTGTTGACAGGGAAAATCTTAAATATCAAGCTAATGTGAGATGCAGCTACTGTAACCCATCTTTAGTTGTTTCATTTGGCATTGTTCTAAGAATTCATTTTTCCAATACTATAAAGAATTGAACCTTGTGCTTGTGTTTGTGTTTCTGAATCGCTCTGCATCTCACATAATTAAAGAGGGAACATCTGTTGGCAACAAATTTAAGCTAGAGCTTTCCTGATCAGACTGTTGATGCTCAATGAGTGAAAGATCTCTTTGATATGTGGAGCTTTTTGGAAGGCCGTGTGATTGTTTCAATTGGCCCTCTATACATCTACATCCTGCGAGTGTTTCTAATGCTGAATCTTCACTTCTTCTTTTTTTCGAGTTGCTGTGGCATCAATTGACTTCGGCAAAGCTGCCTTTCTTGCCGTGGTTTAATTGTTCATTGTTTCTCCTTCGGTTAGCTCGAGCTTGACCTTGATAAACCGAGTCCGATGGGGGAGGGTTTGTTCTTATGCCTCTTCGCCTGTATTTTTTTTTTCTTTTTAATATCTTTTTCTCGATTTTTCTTGATATCATGTGCTTTTAGCTACGAGGAAAATCGAAACCTCGGTATTAATTAGATGAAGGCAAAATTTGCTCCCTGGAGGCTGCTTAAGTTCAGATTCACACTGCACGAGGAATGAGAAATATTTTTGAAAGTTTTTCCTTTTTGTATACTAAAGATTTTAGGTGAATCATTGTAAAAGTAGAATAAATATGGGGAGAAAATATAATAGATTGAAAGCGGTTATTTTTTGAGTTGAGCAATTGGATTGAGATAGAATTTAAAATTAAATTGATGAGCATTTCATGAGAATGAGAATTCAATACCAAGTTTACACTTTATTTATAATAAATAAAAAAAGCAATTGAGCAAAATTTGGTGCAAACTTTACTTACAAAATTTTCTACTAAGTATGGCCATATGATCATATTCAGAATGTTTGTCTTCACTCACCATGAACAAAATTAAATTGATGAGCATTTTATGAGAATGAGAATTCAATACCAAGTTTAATTTTATTTATAAATAAAAAAAAAGCACTTTTGAAAAATTTGGAACAATTTTTTTTTACAATTACCAAACGTGTTTATGTTCTTTTTCTATTCCAGGAACATAAATTAAATGTAGTTACCAAACATGTTTCTGTTCTTTTTCTATTCCGTGAACAGAAATTTTTTACGATTACTGTAAACGCGTTATTTTGTTCAAAACTATTCTCCGGAACAAAAATAGTTTTGTTTTTTTTTTTTATTTCTGTTTATTGGAACAATTTTTGAATAGAAACACAAACAAACTCGCCTAAGTTTCCTTTGGTTGCTTCAAGTAGAGAGCATAAGGGAAAAGTGAGAAATTCGCTGTTCTTTTAGTCTCTGGCTGCTAGTCCTAAGGTCCTGTTTTTTTGGAGTATTTTGACTTATTTATACATATTTTTTCCAGGGTTACTTCCAAGCACTATTCTCTTGTATCAAGGGGGTTATTTTGTTCACTGAATGTGGAGAAGCTGGTGCTTCCAGCAGCTGAAGAAGCCGAGTCAATTTGGACAAAAAGATTTTGTTTCAGAAAGATGAGTGATGAACATGTAAGCCATTTTCTTTACCAAAAAAAAAAAAAACATGTAAGCCATTTCTCTTTCCTTTTCTTTTTAAATGACCCCTTTAGCGAAGGCAACAAAACTGTAGCCGCATCAAAGAAAGTGAGATGAACTAAAGAAAGAGAACGGTCAGAATTTGTGGGGTAATGGCATCATATGTGCATTATAAGGATAATGATACGTTGCATAGCACATAGGGTCTAGCTTGGACTTAGATCTTTGGATGTGTTGTCAGCTAGGGGTGTCCTAATATTTTCTCATGAGGTTGCAGGTTTCATGGAGAAAAATGCAGAACAAAAAATTTTGAAAGAGAACGCGAGGGGAAGGGGAAGGGACGGCTTGCGTGCAAATAGGAGAAAAGGACGCAGTCATTAATGAAGAGAGAGAAGGACGCGGTAAAAATTTGGCTAAAAGAAAAAGTGGGACCCGGCTCCACGTGGCGACACGTGTCGCATCCTGATTGGGCGGGGCACACGGTGACGTGGAGCGCCGGGCGCACCTAATATTCTTTCCTTCTTGTTTGTCGGGCTGGAACGTGAGACATAATATTTTCTTGAGGGAGGAAGGGGAAGTGTCACGTGGTGGGGAGGAAAAGTAGCTCGGCCTTCTCCCACCGGACCCACCTTTAGAAGATAGCCCACCGGAATTAAATTTCTGGGACCAGAATGTAAATGGCCCATGAATTTTAATTTAACACATTAAATTGCTCATGAATTTTTAATTTATGATACTTAAATTTTAGTCACATCATCATAAAGGGGAAAAATAATAAAAAAATGTTGTATTTTCTAAAATTAATAAAAATGACTTATCATCGACCTCCTCCTACGATCCACCCATCATCTCTTCTCACCTCTCCACCCCAGAGAGAGATCCCACGCCAATGGCTCTCCCACTGATCCTCCTCTCCATCCCCGTCCTCCTCCTCCTCCTCGCCCACCAGCTCTACCAGCGGCTCCGGTTCAAGCTCCGCCGGGGCCGCGGGCCTGGCCGGTGGTCGGCAACCTCTATGACATCAAGCCCGTGCGGTGCCGGTGCTTCGCGGAGTGGTCCCAGGCCTATGGGCCCATCATATCGGTCTGGTTCGGTTCCTCCCTGAACGTGGTCGTGTCGAGCTCGGAGCTGGCCAAGGAGGTGCTCAAGGAGCACGACCAGCAGTTGGCGGACCGGCACCGAAGCCGAGCGACCGCCAAGTTCAGCAAGGACGGCCTGGACCTCATGGGCCGACTACGGCCCCCACTACGTGAAGGTCAGGAAGGTGTGCACGCTGGAGCTCTTCAACCCCAAGCGGCTCGAGGCCCTCCGCCCCATCCGGGAGGACGAGGTCACCGCCATGGTCGAGTCCATCTTCAAGGATTGCACCAACCCCGGTAACTTCTCCTCCTCCTTTTCTTTTTAGCATTCGCAGCCTTCTTTTTCTTCCGTTCTGCATCAAAGAGAAGACTGATCTACCGAACTTGAACGTGAGTAATGCGAAGAACTGTATTGAAACAAACGAACCACGTCCAAACGACGGAAGAAACCCATCACGCCGCGCTCTACAAAATGATTTTCTATACGAATCTTATAATGGATTCTAAGGTTGTGTTTTTTCTTTCTATTTATGAACAAAAATTTTGTTTTTTTGTCCCGGAACAAAAAAAAGAATAAAAACGCATTTGCTTACGTTTTTGTTTCAAATCTGTTTTTTTTGTTCTCGGGAACATGTTTATAACATAAACAAGAAAAAAAAAAAACTTATTTTTGTTATTTAAAAAAAATTATTTTTTATTTATAAAACAATTTTTAAGAATAAATTTTCCCTCTCCTATTTTTTTCTTATTCTTTTTTCTTTGGCCGGTCGCCGGCCTCGGCCATGGCCCACGACCAGGCCGTCGGGACGAGCGACCTCGTAAGAGCGTCGCTAGCCCCGGCCAAGTGTCGCTGGCCCCCCGATGAGGCTCAACCTTACCTTGGCCGAGCGAGCTTAAGCTCACCCAAATCCGGTGAGGCCAAGCTCGCCCACCACCAGGCGATCGGTGGGCCGAGTGAGCTCGGCGCCCGGTGGTCACGAGCCTTGCCGTGGCTGAGTAAGGCCATCGACCATGGCTAAGGCCGGCACCGGCCAAAAGAAGAAAAAGAAAAAAAGAAGAAAAAGAAAAAAGAAAATGAAAATATTAAAAATTAAAAGAAACAAAAAAAGAACATAAATTTACTAAATGTGTTTTGGTTCTTTTTTTATTTTCGAACAAGTTTATCAAACGCGTTTTTCCGATAAAAATAATTCCATAGAATGGAAATAGTTTTTTCTATTTCTCGTTTCTTAGAACAACTTTTTAATAAAACACAAACAAATGTATCCTAAGTTGAAGTCTAAGTCGTAAATCTGTTTTCGAATAGAATAGCCACTCGTTCGGTCAAAAAATAGTGGCGTGAAGGGGTAGATTTTCCTCCTCGTTAAAGTCGACGTTTGCCGATGCAAAACGAAGTTTGTCATGATCAATAAAAAGTTTAGTACATGAATAACGGGACCATTTCCATCCAGAGATGATTTTGTCGGCCAGCCACCCTAGGAGGCCGCCACCTCCAGGACCTTTCATTGGGGTTTACCGACTTAGTATGCTTTAGAAGAAGGCAGTGACCTCCCTCTAGGCGGAATCCCAACGTTAGTAATACTGTGGCCGGAGCCTAGTGGGACCTTTATCCTCGCTCCTTCCCCTCATTTGCCTGTAAATGGCTTGTGGAAAGGTACCATGGAATGGCTTGTTTAGGGTGAAGCGGTTTAAAGACTGCTCAAGTCTTGAATAATGGGACCATTTCCACCCCGGGATGGTTTTGCCATTTTATCCATTTCTCTTCTCCGGTCGTAGCATATTAAAAGGTTTAAGTCATTTGGTCAGCCAGATCTGACAAATTCAACCTGGAATGGGTGCCAGAAACGAAGTTCACCGGGTACTTCCTCGTGTCACATCTTTGAGTTTTGCAGTTGTCTTGTCGACAAGTATCCGAGGAGAAAAAGCATCATCCACCCAAATAATAAAATTTCATCATTTTTAAAGTAAAAAATTTCATCAATATATTTGAAATGAATTTTTTTCTTTATTAGCCACGATTATATTCGAATTTGTTATCGATTAATTTTACAAAAAGAGGAACGGGTGGGGTGAACTGTTATTTAATATAGAGGCCTTCTTCATTGAATGTGACTATTAAAAGGTTGGTTGCGACCACCAACCACCAGCCTGACATGATTGTTGAAGAAAAAAAAAAAAAGGGAAGGGATTGGTAGCCAAGACATTGACTTTAGTGTTAGGATAAAAGAAAACCCGGATTTCTCCATTTCCCAGCAAATGGCATGAAATCGGAGTGCACGAATGCCCTACTAGATCTTAGGTAGTCCAAACACGAGATTGTTTACATTAGGTGAGGTGATGGGGAAGATCGAACGCTTGGTCCATGTACACAAAGTGCCATTTGGCAAAGTCAATTTCTGCCAACTTCTCTTTCCGTGAATGAATTTAAGACACAGCTCGCCACCTATTCATTGAACTCGTGGATGTCGACCCTCAAAGCTTATCTCTCTTCCATTAATGATGCCGTGATGTGGGTTTCTAAGCCCAAGAGAAGAAAAACAATTATGATTGACGGCATCGTGACCAGAAATATTTCAAGCTATCATCATCTTCTCTCTCTCTCTCTCTCTCTCTTTTGGGGAGTTGAGATTGTTCTGTCTATTCAACCCAATTCACGAGATTTGAGATTACTCCTCTTTGCTTCTCCTTTAAAGCAAAGTCATAATGTGGATGCGTAGTACTTGTGACTTGGTCACGTCGAGGGCCATGTTCGTCCTGTTCTCGTTTCAACCTAACGTTTCGGCATCGTTTCGGTGGAAATGAGGACTGCTTTTAGCTTCTTCTTGAACATCATTAGCGCATTGAACACTTCTTCTTGGGAAACTCGTCTGCTTTTTCTGCTTTAAGTTACTATGCTTGATATGGTAAATGATTCCGAGTCGAATCAGCAGTGTTAAGACCAGAACGATTTGCGATGTGGGTGCAGATAATTCGAGGAAGACCCTGCTGGTGAAGAAGTACCTGGGGGCGGTCGCCTTCAACAACATAACGAGGCTGGTGTTTGGGAAGAGGTTCATGAA
The DNA here is from genome assembly GCF_016545825.1 of Eucalyptus grandis. NCBI lineage: Eukaryota > Viridiplantae > Streptophyta > Magnoliopsida > Myrtales > Myrtaceae > Eucalyptus > Eucalyptus grandis. The sequence continues at coordinate 41,631,501 of NC_052612.1, read as the reverse complement.
CGCCGAGGGCGTGATAGAAGGGCAGGGCCTCGAGTTCAAGGCGATCGTGTCCAACGGGCTGAAGCTTGGCGCATCGCTCGTCATGGCGGAGCACATCCCGTGGCTTCGCTGGATGTTCCCGCTGGAGGAGGAAGCGTTCGCCAAGCACAGCGCGAGGAGGGACCGCCTCACCCGGGCCATCATGGAGGAGCACACGGTAGCCCGCCAGAAGAGCGGGGCCAAGCAGCATTTCGTCGACGCCCTGCTCACCCTCAAGGACAAATACGACCTCAGCGAAGATACCATCATAGGACTCCTCTGGGTAAGTTTAACGACCGGCTCTGGACACCTGGTTTAGTCCTGAAACCAAATGATCTACTGCAGATTCTAGGAATTTCCTTGGCATTGGAACTAACTCCATGGTCCATACCATATGCAGGACATGATCACAGCAGGCATGGACACTACTGTTATTTCAGTGGAGTGGGCGATGGCGGAGCTGATCAAGAACCCGAGGGTTCAACAGAAGGCCCAAGAGGAGCTCGACCGGGTCGTCGGGTTCGAGCGTGTGGTGACTGAGTCCGACTTCTCGAACCTCCCTTACCTCCAGTGCATTGCTAAGGAAGCGCTCCGGCTGCACCCTCCGACCCCGCTGATGCTCCCCCACCGGTCCAACTCCCACGTCAAGATCGGCGGCTACGACATTCCCCAAGGGGTCGAACGTCCACGTGAATGTGTGGGCCATCGCCCGCGACCCGGCCGTCTGGAATAGCCCGCTCGAGTTCAGGCCCGAGCGGTTCCTCGAGGAAGATGTGGACATGAAGGGCCACGACTTCAGGCTGCTCCCGTTTGGCGCGGCAGGCGGGTGTGCCCTGGCGCACAGCTCGGGATCAACCTGGTCACGTCCATGCTGGGCCATCTGCTGCACCATTTCGTCTGGACTCCACCGCAAGGGACAAAGCCGGAGGAGATCGACACGTCCGAGAACCCTGGGCTGGTCACGTACATGTCGACCCTGTGCAATCCGTGGCCACGCCTGGGCTACCCTCCGAACTGTACAAACGCGTGCCGTATGAAATGTAATTTTCCCTCTTTAACTGTTTTAAATTACAGGATTTTTGAACTTTATGAGAAGATTGTAAAATTTGGAAGTTTGTCATCGTCGTGGATTCATGAACCTGAAAGATGGTTTGAATAACGAGATTTACGATTTGCAAGAGTTATATATGTAAGAGTTTTCTTAATGTGGATAAATTAATTGATATTGTAATTTACTGTTTTACGGTTATCGTAAAACATGATTGATTTAAAGTGAGATAGAAGATTTCTTAATTAGATCTGTGGAAACTCTCACCGTATCCTCACCTAAGAAACATTGTATTTCCACTCCCGCTTCAAGAACAATGGATCTCCTTGATGAGTGGGTAATCCATTTTCTGCTTCCGCTTTATGTTCGATGAATGCGTTAATCTTTCTACTCAATTATATATGTTCTTGTTCTAGTTATGGAGATCTTGAGATTGCACAATTTGCGTCCAACTGGAAATGGGAGACTTCCGTCCAAAAGGCGATCCTTATATGAATCGAAAGACTAGTTCATCCATTCAAAGCATATCATGGTAAGTATGGCATAAACTTGACAGAAAATTACCAGCAAAACAGACGGTGAATGTAAAGTATGGCATGATGGAAACAGGACATTAAGAGCATCATGGGAAACAGAGCGCCTATGAAAATACAAGTCGGAAGCAAAAGTATGATCGGCCCCGACCGACAGTGTCGGCAAGATGATTGAATGATCACAGCAGTTAACTGGTTGCTCGTGAGGGGAGACGACAGTTGTGGCCACCGCTGTCAAATGCACAGTGACTGCCGAAACATCGACTCTTGTGAGTATGAAAAAATGGTCTCTCTCTCTATACTGGGGAAAAAGAAAACAAATCGTTCGCACAAGAGTTCCTTCCTACTTACCATTTTATACCGGGGGCTAATTTTACGCCAAAGGAATTCAAAGAGGATGACAAGTAATTACAATTGGCCTTCTCAACTCGAGCTCAAAAGCAAGTTGAGTAATCAGTCGAACCCACCAAAAATTAAAACTAGGAAAGTTCTAATTTTTCATGCTAAACTAGAGGGGTTACAGTTTTTATATGGATTATACTTCTTGGTTGGAGGGAAATATCTGTATCTTATAGCAATCTGATCAGAACGTTTACACTTATGATTAGTTCTGGGAAACACATGGTCTTCAGAGATAAATTGAAAACAATCATATTAGATTTGCAATATTTCTCACTAATCCTTCTTCATAAAAGAAGAGGGCAGAAATTGCCAATAATCAAAGTAGTTTTTAACCCGATTGCACCATCACATGATTTAATCTGACGACAAGTTTGATGAGCCGGACACAGTGGAGGTGCTCAACCTTGTTGATCCAACGAGTCATGATCAAGGGCTCGTCATTCACCCAAATGTCGATTTCTTCATTGTACACAATTGTGTGTGAAGAGAGACCCCTTGCTAGTTTTGATTGTTCGGGATTGTGGAGTAGGAGTGAAGAAACTGAGTTACGTATAAGATTACGTCGTGGGGGTCTCTCTGATGTCTCATTTACCAAATGTCTGCACAAATTTGTGATCCAACGATTGCCTAGTTGAAAACAGCCTTCGCCGATGCAAAGGTTGGTGATTATTTCTCTTCAATTATAAAGTTAAAAAAAAAAAAAGTTAATATTTTCTTTCATACAGGGTTCGAAAGAGTAATATATTCTGAATGATGTTCTCTTCCATTCTTTTAAGTCTCTGGAAATCATAGATGATAACTTCCTCTTTTAGGTCTGTATGGATGCTCTCATTCTTGCCATGGATAAGCTCCTAGACAATTACTCAATAAAGCCAAGGCCCGAGAGCAAGAAAGAGTTCTAAAACATACTCCACCATGTATCACAGTCTTAGGAATTGCTGGTTAGGCGAAGCTTCATTAGAAACAGTTCAACACATCAGACATGCTAGAAGGAAGCAAAGCCATATAAACAAACTATAGATGCAAGATCATACAAAGTATTAACTTTATATGTACATAGTCGCTGAATAGGGTACTGTTTTCCGGAATTTGACGTGATTTCTCATACATCAAAGAGCTAGACGGTGCTCTTCTGCATATGGACTCAATTTACTATACGCGTCCACAAATTCTTTTAACACATACCTCGTAATTATTCTAACAGGGAGTGGATCCACTCCACCCATTGATATAGATAACGTCTAGTCTTTCTCCTTGCTTCCCCCTCCCCACCTTCGGAAGCAACTGAGATCTGGCAGAACTCAGTGACCTACACATTAAGAAGAGGTTTCAATCAGATACCCAACAACGAAAAAAAGAAGCCACTGCTCGGGGCTGCTTATTGTCTACTTGTTTTTCTCATGTGGCTAAACAATGCATGCAACTGCTAGCATTCACTCGCCTCATGAGCTTCAGCCATGGCCACTGGAGCACTGGCTTAAGTTACCACTGGAAAAATCCCCCAACCCCAGACACTGTATCGAGCTTAAACAGAAAACCAAGAAATACTTGTAAAGAGGAAAGCTAGAGTTGGTCTTGGGAAACATTATTAGGAGTTTGGAGTTTGAGGGATTGGGAAAGCATAACAAAATGTCTCATTAGACCATATGAAAAGCTATGCTTTGATTGCACTTAAGTTTAAACTCGGCAGAGAATTACATAGTAAAAGAGAGGGAATGCAGATGAGTTGCAAAATGACATGTTGCATTGTCCAGATATAAAGATATGCGTACTCATTACACAATTTTTCGAGGCTCATATTGACATAAATAGTAGGCAGAGAAAGATGGAGATGAGAATATGCAGTTAAATTTGAATTAGCTCTCTGAAGCCATAAGATGAATTTGAATATTCACAACAGCGGAGAGTTTCGGCACAGACTGTCGGAGCCTCTGAAATAATTACGACTAACAATAGTCACCTCAATATCCGAAATTTTTGAAATCACCAACCAAATTCAAAACTTTCCTTCCACCTTGGATGCCTATGGTATGATAGGCTACATTCTGTAAATTTTATGCACAGTTAAACCCCCCATGCAATCAAGTAAAATATTCCACATCAAGCAGCTCTAATCCTGATCATGCTAATGTCACAACGGCCAATGAATCTTTTCTTTTGTCAATTTTAAATCGGTCGTCCTGGAAATGGACAATCCACGGCCAAGTAAAGTCATGGCCAAACAAGTTCATTTGTGGTTAGCCCAATACCTCGCTTAACGCCGAGGCCAGAAGCCTTGGAGGCAGGCACGTCCTCAGCATACTTGAACTCCTGCAGCTGCTTGAAGTTCATCCACGGCTTCACCCACACTTTCGCTTCATAGATCTTCTTCTTGCCGGCATCAACAGCCTCAAGGGTAAGATGGTACAAAGTCCCGGCAACTACCTGCTCTTTGGCCTTCAACACACGAGCAAACTCGAGAAGCGCATTCTGCGATGAATCGAATGACACAAAAGAAGAGTCAAAGGGAAATCAAACGCAGCAATCCGACATAATGAACAATTAAGGCTATAACTAAAGTCTAAATGATGCTCCAACAATTATTATGCAATTAGAACAAGGCAATCCCAGAAAGAAATCCAAACAAATCACCAGAAAAATGGATTACTAAAGTCAACACATGCTCGATCAGATTACCTTATCAAAGGCCAACCAGACCTCAATCTAAGGAAACGAAAAAAGGGCAAGAACCAAAGAAGGATGAGAAAATCAAAAGCGGGGGAATTAGAAAGACCTCATTTTTATTGTGCTCCTCGACAGCGAAACGAGCAAGGCCCTCGATCTGGGCGCTGTTCTGGCTACCCTTGCAGTTGTGGACCCCGCCGGGCTTCATCCTTATGATCTGGCCTTCTCCGCACAGACCCACCTCGCTCGACGCGCACAGGACCGCCGCCACAAGCGCCAAGGCGACGCAGAACCTGTTGAGCTTCATCGGGATTCTGGTAAAAAGCGATCTTTCTCCTCCCCGCACCGCAAGAGTTGGATTCTCCTCTGTAAAGATTCTCTCTTTCTTTTCAAGACGACAAGAGAGACGGATCGAGAGCCTTTGCGTGACTTACGGGGTGAGGGGGCCTTCTTGAATGGTAGTCGCCGGATGGCGTAGCGGCTAAGGAACAGTGTCAAAGTCGACATCGTTTCGGAGGAATCTGCGTGCCGGTCAACGAATGGAGACTGGAGTGATACCCACGATGGAATCTTGATGGGTTCCGTGGTGGTGACAATGGGCCGGATCAGCGCATTGCAGGCTGTGTTATCGGCCATAAACCTTGATTTCCCCTTCCCCATCTTTCCTTCTTAGAAAAGATTATATAAATGATATCTAAATTTTGGCTTAATGCATAATATAATCTCTCAAATTTTTAATTTGTTCAATTTAATTACTGAACTTTTGGTAAATATTCAATTTAATTCATAACTTATATGAAAATGTTTAATGGTGTCCTTAAACTTGAATTAATATAAGGGCTACATTGAACATTTTCATATAATTCAAGTTTAGAAACTAAATTAAATATGTAGCAAAATTTCAGTGATCACATTGAACATTAAGCTAAAATTCAAGAACCACATAAAAGAACTAAATAGTTAATGGACCACATTACACATTAAAGAACTAAATAGTTAATGGACCACATTACACATTAAGTCAAAGTTCGGGGATTATTCGGGTCATTATCCCTCTTTATTAGTTAAGATAATTGCTCAAAACCACCCCGCAACTTTGATGCCATTTGCATAGTAGTCACCTGATTTTTAGAAAGTTACAGAATGCGACGCCTTAAATTTTTATTTTTGTTGCAGCCGCTAATTTTTCGATCAACATAATCATTCAATACTAAAAAATAGACCGATACACTTTTATTAACCGATGTAATCTCTATTTAATTTTCCCAATTTTATCAACCATGCACCGCGTTGCTCTCTTTCTTCTTAACTTCATTATTCATGCAGTAGAGCTTACTTTGATAATAATTAATAAAAAAAATGAGCTAGTCTATTTTTAAATAAGACTTAATGGCTATGCAAATGAAAAAGTTTACGGCTGCAATAGAAAACAATCTTTACAAGTTTAATCAATGGCTTTTCAATCGTTGTGGGCTTGCTCAAAAAAAAAAAAAAAAATCGTGATGATGCCAGAATTTAAAGGGGTAATCTGTCATTTTCCGAAGTTTGGGTTCCATCGCGTAATTGTGTCAAAGTTCAGGAGGGATTTTGAGCAATTATCCCTTGTTGTGTTTTTCTTTTTCTGTTTCTTACATGAAGTATCTTTTTTATGGACGATTTTTTTCTTCATACTCTATGTCAATTGAAAGATGAACAAAATTATAGGGATTTATGCACTACGAGTTTTAAAACTTGTCGCGAAAGTGTAACTAAAGATTTTTTTTTTTTTTTACATATTCCATGCCAATCGAAAGATGAAGAAAATTATAAGGACATATGCACTATAACTTCTAAAACTTGTCGCAAAAGTGCATCAAGTTCTAAAATTTAAAAAAAAAAATACGATTAAATCCTAAAACTTTTCAAATTGGTGCCAACTCCCTCTGTTAACACTATCAATTTGTCTAACAAAAAATGATGACATGGCATTTAAAATTTTTTTTTTCCTACGTGGCATTTTTTTTTTTTTTTTTTTTTTTTTTTTTTACTTTTTGCTTCAAATCTTATTTAAGTAATAGTAAAAAAATTCTAAAATAATTTTAAAAAACAAAACTAGGAAAAAAAATTAAAAGAAAGGTGCAAGAACGCGACTGGGTGCTGGCACCATCACCCATCACCAAAGGGACCGGTGAAGGTCGCTAGCCTTAGGTGACAGAAGGGGCCCGACCCTCATCGGCCTAGGTGAGGCCATCATCGGCCTAGGCAAGGGCTGGTGAGGCTTGCCCAAATCTAGGTGACGCCTTGATTTGGGCCAGTGCGACTCAACCAAATCTAGGCGACACCAGCCCTTGCCTGTGGCTGACGAGCCTCCTTAGCCCCAGGTGAGGCCTTGCTAACCCCAAGCGAGGGGTGATGACCCTCGCTAGGCCCAAGGGAGGGCCAACGTCGCCTAAATCTGAATGAGCCTCAACCGGGCCTAGTGAGGGTCCCTGTGGCCAGCGAGGCTCGATTAGGCAACACCAGCCCTCACCTAGGGCCAATGATGGCCGACTTCTGGCACACAATTTCCAAGTACTTATCGTACATCGTTGCTAAAATAAGAGAACTATACTCAAGAAAATTTTGATAATAAATTGCAATTATAACAATTACACTAGGCTAGAATATAAGAAACTGAGCTATCTCCAACTCTAATTATCATTAGCCTTGTCTCTGTACATAACGAGAGATGGAACTAAGGAGGGGAATTTGTACAAAAAACACTAGGGAAAGCAAACACTAAGTATCCCGCCTCTTGTCACTTATATACACACATGGTCAAAAAACAAAAATCTCTCCCAAAAGTTAGGCGCTCATCGATCACCACCTACACTGCTGGGCTACTACCATGGCTCGGACCGTCATCATACAGTGGCAGAGGTCCCATCAGCCGACCTCCCACGTGTGCGTACAGGGCTACAAAGACCAAGTATGCTGGCCCAGTTGGGGCCCCTGTGTCCACCGTCAAGCAGGAGGTACACTTGACAAAGGTCATGCCTGGAAACTACTAGTCATGGATCTCCTCCTGTCGCCATACGAAATCAGATGGAGCGCCATAGAGGATAGTTGTGGTGGCAGCAAGTGGAGTGGAGGACATCTTCTAATCTGAAGAAAAAAAAACACCATAAACAAGTGTGAGTTTTAAAATAAAACTCAGCAAGTAGGCCGATAGTCTTAGCTTGAGGGTTGGCCACTAACGAGTAAATAGTTTGCCATGTACCAACCACGGGGTTCGGTTAGGAGTTTATACTATTCGCCCAAAGGTAAATCTAGTGCTAAAGGGAATATTAAGTGTGGTTCCCACTAATAATTGAATCAAAATAGAAAAGAAACTATCTAATCGCCGTGTCTATATGAGTTTGGCTACAACAATCACCCAGGGGGAGACGACACCCCACCCTGTACCCCTTGCACCCAATCTGGCATCGCGAGGTCCCTTGAGGAGTTATTCAACCTTCCTCAATCCTTTGGAGAGTACACCATCACTCTCTTTCACCCCTCTCCAGGCATCCCGACACCTGAGGCCTCCCATCGACTTCTTGGCCAATTGCACAACATATGTATTCTCATCTTGTTGCAGCACTAAACAATTCCCGTGCACAAGCCAGCTCATAAACTAAGATAATGAAACCCTAAACTCATTCGAGAGACTCGGACTAAGCTTTGTCGCCGTCTCTTAAACTGGACTTAACTTAATATGCTGTGAACAAAATAAATGAAAGTTGAGAAGTTCTCAACCTAACTTAGGACCATTTGGTACGCACAAGGTGACTAATGCAAACAATAAAAGCAAGCCAAATATTTCTACCAATCTCACATCATAATGGCCAGCTCACAGCCTCATTCTCAATTCACCTATAAAATCTGGATCAACACACCAACTCGCGGCTTATTCTGAACTACTCATGAAACCCAAATTCAGGACATTAAGTTTGCGGCCTCACCTCCACCGTGACCTCGTCGACCAAAGCAAAGACTTGGGACCTCATCTTCTTTCCCATTCATGGCTCTCTCTCTCTCTCTCTCTCTCTCTCTCTCTCTCTCTCTCTTCTCTCTCTTGCTCGATCGCCCTCTCATTCGTGGCCTCTCTCTCCTCTTAACTAACCGAACACTACCCAGCTCACCGCATCACTCTCCTACTCACTTGAGACTTACAGTTTGCTCACAAAACGCACTAGACTTCACCCGACCCCTATGACAACCTGAATTTTTAGATTTCGTTTTCGATTAAACAAATCGGGCATTTCATCAACACGCCGATAGTGCTCTTCTCTGAGTTGATTACTCATGAGATAACGAGACTATTTGGGAAAGCCATTAAGGGATTTCAATGCAATAGATTTGAGAATTCGATCAGAAATCGACTACTCGACCATGTTGATCTATAAGGTCATTACGGCATCGTCAAAAATCGATCAGAGACCGGAGATAGATCGAGTCGATGGAGATATGTGATTAGTACATGGGTGATTTCACCTAATTGCAAAATTATCGTCGAACGACACTAGACCGATTTTTCTGTCATTTCTGTACCTGGTATCCGTATTTGAAATCTCGAGATTTTCATGACAACTAAGAGTCACCAATGTGTTAAAAATGTATAATGTGACTCGAGATAAATCGATCATAGGTCAATTACACTAAAAATTCTTAAAAACTATCCGATAGGTTAGGTCATGAGAAAAGTACACTACAAATGCCATAACTTTGCCCAAAGGGATACTTAAATACCATAACTTATGAAAAGTACACTTAAGTGCAACATTTAAAGAAAAGTGGGACACCTGAATGCCACATCCAGCGAAGACAGCCGGAAATCATACGTGGTATTTAAATATTAATATTTCTCGTCGAGGTGGCTCACCTGGAGAGCCGAGTCGCTCTAATTCACCCAAAACGACATCGTTTTGGCATAATTTGAATTTTAATATAATATAAAAATTAATTAAATTTAAAATAAAATAATAAAATAATTTATATTTCTTTATTAAAATAATAATGATAATGATAATAGTAATAATAATTAAAAAAAAAAAAAAAAAAAAACCAGAAATAAAGGAGGAGGAAGGCGGTCGGTGGCTGAGGGCTGAGCCCTCGCTGCCGCCGCCACCTCCCCACCATCACCAGAAGGTGGGGAGGGTCGGCCCTCGGTTAGGGCTCGGCGGCCCCACCCTAGCCGTCGGTTGCCTTCCTTCTCCTCCTCCCCCCCTTTTCTTCCTCCTCCTTAGCCGCCGCTTGCTTCCCTTCCTCCTCGGCAAGGACTCGCAGTCTTCACCCAAATCCGGCGAGGTTGACGGCCCTCGCCCAGCCGGCCAAGGGCTGTCGCCCGCTAGGGGTTGCCTCAGCGAGTAATGGCCCTTGGCTCGTTCGGGCGAGGGTCATCGACCCTCGTTGGATCTGGGCAAAAGTTACAACCCTTGCCCCGATGCGGGGCGAGGGCTCGCGAGCCCTCACCGCCGGTCGGCTGGGAAGCCGGCCCCAGCCGGGGCCCTGGCGACCCTAGCCGACCCTCCCCACTCCGTCGCCGGCCCCCATTTTTTTAATTTTTTTTTTTTTAAATTTTAAATTTTAAAATCATTATTTTAAAATTTTTATACTAAATTTAATTTAATTAATTTTTATACTAAATTTATTTAATTAATTTTTATATAAATTTATTTTTTTATTTAATTTAATTAATTTTTATACTAAATTTAATTAATCTTTTAATTATTTTTTACCACGTCAACCCAAAACGATGCTATTTTTGTATTATTTGATCACGTCGGCGTGCAAAACAACATAGTTTTGCACTCGCTTCGCCGGAAAAATGTCACGTATGCATTTTGGCCGAGTTGGCACTCAAGTAGCCATTTTGCTTCGATTTTGGCACTTAAGTATATCTTTCATAAGTTATGGCACTTAAGTGTCCCTTCCAGTGGTCCGCGTTTCATTAGGTCACGCTAAAATCGCGTCGAATTGAAATTAACTGCGAATTTGAACCCGATTTCAGAAATTGAAAATTTTGTCATGTCACGATCTATTTTAGGAACGTTAACTCATCCTCCGAAGAATTTTCGGAGATTCCGAGATTTTTACAGAAAATCGATTCAGATGTCGCGGAAAAAAATATCGGAATTTCGGATGGGTTAAGTCGAAGGAAATTTGAATTTCCAAGCTGAGCCTTTGGGTGATAGGGACTTGTAGAAACTTTGTAGACTCTCTCTTTATTAAATTTGGACCTCGATTTGGAGAGATTAGAAGTGAAATTAGAGTTCGAACTTAGTGAAATTCGGACCTTAGGATGGGGGTGTGCAACATTGGTATCAATTTGGATAATTGTGAATTTATATTTCAAAAAAAATAATTGGGGGACATGAATGGATATACTTGAAGACTTTTTGGTCCAAGAAATGATGAATAGATTTTTTAGGCTTGACTTTTGCTTCATCTCTATCTCTTCCTCATTTTCCTTTAGTCTCCTATCCTTGCTTTGCTTTCATTCTTCTTCCTTCGAGCAAAACCGAAGCAGCTTCATCCCCTCCGATTCTGCAGCTCCCATTTTACTTCATCGAATTCAACGTCCCCTTCTTTGCAGTCCAAGTGTTGACCGAATCCCCTCCATCTTCGTTGCTCCCTGCCATACGTCCATTTCCGCCTCCACTCACCCTACTTTGTTTGTTCCTTTCTTCTGCATCACCGCCAGCACGCGCGCACGCCTGCCAAGTCCACCGAATGCTCTTCTTCTCCAACATTTCAGTCTTTGTTTTGCTCGGTCAAAACTCCATCGAAGCCTCTGCCGAACTTGCCACCAGCCTGCTTCCATTTTCATTTGTTGACCCTGTGCCAGCTAGCTTCGCCCACGCATCTCCTCGGTCTTCCCCATCTCGCGCCAGCAAGCATCCCGAAGCTGCTGCCAATTCACGCCCTCCACAACTCGTGTCTTCTTCGGTCAAGTTCAGCTCCATCTTTGACCGGAGCATTTCGCCATCACCTCCAGCGAAGCTTGGCCCAGCGAAGCGTTTTCTTCAAGCCCAGCCATTTGAAGCCCATCTTTGGGCTTTTTTGTTCAGCCCACAAACCAGTGGAGTCCAGCCCAGCGAAATTTTCAAGTCCAGCAGCCCATCAATTGAGTCATTCGGCCCACTTGAAGTCAGCCCAAGAAGCCAGTGAAGCCCATGAAATTTCCAGCTCATCTTCAGTTTGAGTCAGGCCCATTTGAAGCCCAAGCCCGCGAAGCAAGCCAGCCCAATTCAGCAACAAGTCTCAGTTTGGGCTGAGATTTGTTGGGCCGATTTTAGGTCCGGTCCAAGCCCGTTAGTGTCGTCGCGAGCCCAAGTTCAGCTACCGTCGCATCGCCGTCACGGTGAATCAGTTCTCATAATAAACCAGCAAGTTTATGCACTAAACTCTTCTTAGTAGGCTAATAACGTTTAAGGGGTGTTTAGATTTATTTAAGTGTAATTAGTTTAATTGTTAAGTTAGTTAGTTAAATTAAGATAGTTAGATTAAGTAATTAGGTGGTTAGAAATTTATAGTTAATTATATTAGTGTGTTGTTATATAGATAGAATGTTTAGAATAAATTATTTCGCTCAATAGGTGGTTAGATTATAATTATTTAGCCTAAGTTAGCATTTTTAGTAATTATTTAATTATTAAATATTTTCCGGAAATTAGGCCGAGATAGCCGATGATCGGAATTTCATACTGATTAATCGTGTGGTTAGTTTATGCAATCGAGTGTTAAATTGTGAAATTTGAGTGTTGATTGGAAATTGGGTTAATTATTCCAAAATTTATGAATTTTGACATTTATTCAGAAAATCCTGGGTGTTGGGTTTTAAACATCGAAAATGGTTTTATATACTATATAAATAAGTGGGATTTTAAAAAGAGGGTTATGAATTTTTCGGGTCCAATTTAACCGTGTATCCACACACGACAATTTTCACCAAGTGTTTTTAATACAACAAAAATAAGTCAAGATCACTATTTTAATTAAGGCATTTGAGTGCAATGCACAGTATCCTAAGCTGAGTTTAAGTGGTCGTGTGTTGGTTAAATGAACCCATCCTCGAACTGTGTCGGATGGACGTTACCCTATATGGGATACCAATTTATTGGGTTTTGGGTCGCAGTAGAGGTTGGACCTATACTCCTTCGGGAAAGTAGTCTTTGAGAGACGTAACTGTGCTCAATGGGGTGAGACGATACCTGGCTACGCCAGTAGACTGCCGAATTTCTAGTAGGCCGTACCTTAGAGTGGGCGAAATTACCAATTGGAATGCATGTTGAGTGGAATAGATGCATCGGATTATGGGACAAAATTGTGTGATATGGAATGGGACGTGTCATAACGATTTGACCCTATAATCAGGACCCCTATGATTCATTGAGTTGAGTAAGGCATTTCAATTATTGTATGCATTGATTTTATGCATAATGTGTATAAACTGTGCTGACTTGCATGGTGGAACTGAGGCGAGATAAGTCATATATGTTAAATGTGTGATTGTGTGTTAGGATGCCTCTAGGCATATTGTCCTCCTAATCGGGGTTTAGAATGTGGACTCGCTGAGATTTATATCTCACCTCGTCGTGGGACAATTTTTTAGGGTCATCAAGTGGAGGACCTGGAGCTGAGAGGAGGTGATCAAAAGTGTAGGTCAGTTATGACTGCTTCTTTTTAAAAAGCCAGTTGTTGTAGTCTTTTGGTCATAGACCTTGTACATGGATCAGTGTGTATATAAAGGTGTGTGAAATTTGTGAATTTGATATTCTACTTTTCTATCTCAAGATGGTTATTGTCAGGGGATTTATTATTCACTTTCGCATATGCAATAAAATAAAAATGGTTGGCGACTCGTCTTGAGAAGTCGCAAAATATTATCGACTAGAGAGGGATGGGCACGCGCTCGGGGTTTGGGGCGTGACAACCTCACCGGGCTTACGAACCACACTTGCTCTCACTTCGAATCTCTTGAATTACTAACCCAACATTCGACGCACTATCCTTTCTCTCACCCAGGCCTCATGGACATAGCCCACATGGCTTGCAGCACCACCCTACAATCACTACGCATTATCCAGCCTGATGACACTACTTTCTTTCACTCCAAGCCCCACGGACACACATGTATTGCTTTCAGACTTCACTGTTCATCACTCGAGCTCGCTTGCTAAGCATTTTGGACCAAGTAACCAGCTCGGGGAGATCCTGATAGAGTTTCGGTGTTTCCCGAGCTACTCAAATCACCCCAATCCTTAAGGTGTGTTTGTTTCATGGAAAACTCAATGATTAAAAAAAATATTTTCTTGAAAAATACTTTCTAGGAATACGATTAGTTTTCTTTTGTTTGGTATATATCATTGAAAACATTTTTTCCTATTTGGACTTCATTGGAAAATGCTTTCTCTCAAATAAAGAATGAAATTTTTTTAAAAATATTTATTTTTCATTTATTTTTCCTTTTTTTCCCTTCCCTCCCAGCCGCCTCCCCACCTAACCCATCGCCCCTTCCTCCTGTCCACCGCCATCACCGCCATCTTCAATGACCTCACCTCCCTCTGCAACGATTCCGTTCACTGAAGCTTGACTGAACTCCAAGCACAAGCACAAGCCAACGAGCCTTGACCATGCTTGAGGCGCAGGTGCACACATTGCAAACAAGGACAAACCTAGGCTCGCACTAGAAGAAGGCGCAGGCGCACCGAACAGAGAAGCAACAGAGTTCCCTAATGAGGCAAACAATTGTGAAGGGGAACTTGACGCGAACGGCGGCGAACCAGAGCTCACGGCAGGCTGAGCCATCCCAAAGGGCGACGATCCTCCAGACGCGACCGACGACAGTGTACCGAAGAGCATCGGCGCCAAAGTCGCCAGTGTGGAGTCAAATCCATTGGAGAATGAAGGTGCAAAAGACACCGACGAAGAGGAAGAGGAGGGAGCAAAGCCAACGGGAGTGCAGGAGGGGCTAGGGTTGGAGGCGGCGGCAGTGACGAAAGGGAGGGGGCGAAGGAGAAGGAGAGAGGGGTGGAGGAGTTAGGATTTACGTTCATAGGCAAAGAAAGAAAAGAGAAAACAAGAAAAAAGAAAAGAAAATAAATAATAATAACAAATTCAAAAATTTTAATTAGAATTTTTTTAATAACAAATTTTCATTAAGCAATGACCTTAAAACATTTTTAAAAACGTTTTTCGGTTCTTTTCAAAGGGGAAATTGTTTTCCTGAATTTAAGCTTTGAAAGGAAAACATTTTTTGTTAATTAGAAAAATATTTTCCGTTGATTCATTTTCCTAAATGAACCAAACACTATAAAATGAGGAAAATGTTTTCTCAAATATTGTTTTATGCAAAGCAAACACACCATTCGTTTACAAACCATAAAATCATCACCGGAAAATGAAACTTAGAGGCCCACTTACTTTGGTGAATTTTGCCATTACTTTAGCAAACCCACCTCGTCCCCAAAAACAAAGAAAAGAAACTCTCGTCACGAAATTAACGTGTGTAAAAAAAAAAAAAAAAAAAAAAAAACTTAATGATCGCTGATTTGACTTCAAATGTGTAATATATGTTTGGTTCCTACCTAAGCCCACTAGCAAATAATTTCCTCTATTTTCCTTATGTATTTCCATTCACAGGGACGAATTGGAGCCATCCACGTTTTTCACCAAATATGCGTGCGTAAGGAATACTATTTCGGCTTCTTTTTTTCTCAGCTCGAGTATTTGTGGCAAGAAAAATTGAACAGTGATTAAATGCGAGATGATGTTCGGAGGCTAACGGGTATATGAGTTAATTCGTGAATATTCCTGACAACCCTTTTATTTTCTTTATTATTATCATTATTATTATTCCAACTGATTTCTGCAGTGCCATATGGGGAAGCTATGAAGCACGGACATGTTATACGTGCTTCTGTGTCGTGTTCGACACGTGTCGGATCGTCTCGGACATGTCGACACATTCGAACACGCTCGGACACACGTTGACCGCGTGTCAAATTTGTTGACACGTGGTCAACTTTTGTTGACATGTTTTGACACGCGTGTGGTGAGGGCGAGGGAGCAAAGATGAGGCCATGAGCGACGGCGAGCCTGCAACGGTGAGAGACGGTGAGAGAAATAGCGGAGACTAAGGCGAGGGCGAGGCCGCCACTCTGTGATGCTACGATGGATCGGTAATGAGGCTGCAGCTACGAGGGAGGAAGGGCTAGAGGTGAGGCGGTGAACGATTGTGATGAGGACTGAGAGCAAGCAGAGATTGAGAGGAAGAGGAGAGGAGGGGGTCGTGCGGTGAGGACGAGGAGAAGAAGGGTGCTGCTAGGGTTTTGAGAAGGAAACTAAAAGAATAAAGAAATAAGTGCAATAAAAGTCCTAAAACTTGTAACGAAAATGCAATTAAATCCTAAAACGTGCAAAAAGTGCAATTTTTTTTTTGTAAAAAAAAGTGCAATTAAGTCCTAAAACTTATCAAATTATTCCAATCGAATCCTAAAGTTAACACTATCAACTTTTTTAACGAAACTGTTGACGTTACATTTAAAATTAATTTTTATTTTCCATGTGGCTTTTTTAATTTTTTTTATATAAATTAGATTTAAAAATTAGAAAAGAAAAGTTAAAATTTATTTAAAAAACAAAACAGTTCAAAAAAAAAAAAAAAAAGGCAGCCAACGCCCATCGCCGGAGGGGCCGGCGATGCAGCGACGACGACAAGGGAGGAGCTGCCTTTTTTTTAAAACAATTTTTAAAATAAATTTTAGATTTTCTTTTTAGTTTTTAAATCTAATTTTTTAAAATAATTGAATAAAAATAATTTAAAAACCCATGTGGAAAATGAAAAATTATTTAAAATTTCACATCAGCGCCACGTTAGTATTTTCCGTTAAAAAAACTGACGGTGTTAACTTTATGACTCGATTCAAACAATTTGACAAGTTTTAGGACTTGATTGCACTTTTTACAAGTTTTATAATTCAATTGCATTTTCATGACAAATTTTAGGATTTCTATTACACTTATCCCAAGAATAAAAAAGAGATTTGGCATGTTGGAGGTAGGGGTGTTAGGAACCAAACTGAATCGAACCGAACCAAAAAATTTGGTTTTTTTCGGTTCGGTTTGGTTCTCATTAAAAATCAATATTTTTTTATTGGTTCGGTTTTTATCGGTTAATCGAACCGAACCAAATCACAAACCGATAAAATCAAACCATTAAAAATTCGGTTTTATTCTCTCCCGACTCCCATCTCCTCTGGCTCTAAGTCCTCTCCTCTTGTGTCTCGTCTTGGTCGGCTTGGAGGTGCAACAGTGAAGGTGACTGCGATGGTGATGGCGATGACGACGGCGACGGTGGCAGGGATGATGACTGCGATGTCGATGGCGACTGATTGAGGGACAGAGCCCCTTTCTTCTGCAAGTCTCTCCTTCATCCCTCTTCCTTTCATAGTTTTTGTGCAAATTGTCGAGTTTTGCGATGGTAAGCTCGGATGTCTTTGGGATTTTTTCTCCCGGCACATCATGTTTGGATCTTTCGTTTCTCGTTTTGGGATCTCCTGTTTGTTTGTGCTTTCTCAAGTCTCGAGCCTTTCAGATTTCGGGTGAACGAGTGGGGTTGGTGATTCGTATTGGTGGCTTGAAATTTGAGGTGGAGGGAATGGAGGAACGAGTCGCTGTACGTGCGTTTGCTACTGTAGTTTTGGGATTGGCCAGGCTTGGGCTTGTCTTAACTGCTGTTGAGGTGGAATGAGAGTTAGCTAATTGCTACAATTGCTCATGTCTATTTAGTTTTAGTGGCTCGGTTAGCCCTTTAAACTATTCATTTTCTATTTCATCTGCTCCGAATTGGCTTTTGGATAGGTTGTAGGGATCTGCATTGGTGATTACTGCCCTTTGGAATCGGTAAAAAAATTTGGGTTGCTTTTGTTTCCCCCCTAAGTGATGGGAAATACCATTTGTTGCAATCAAGAATCTGAAGAACATCAAAGGGTTATCTTTGACTATACCTTGAATGGTTCTTGGTGCTCTTAAAAGAGAAACCCAAAAACAAAAGAGGAATTTATTGCGTAGTTTCAGCAGTGAAGTATGTTAGTGTGTTAAAGTTCTTCTTTTCATGCAGTCTTACATGTAATTGTTTCCCTACCATGATATTGTGAGTAATTCCTCATGGAAAAGGTTGGGCTCATGTGCAGGTCTGTTGTTGTGTCAGCTGGTCTTCTTAGGATTTTTGGGAGGGAGGTTGCGAAGGGCATGCATGTTTATGTTCTTTTTTTTTTGTTTACAAAATCTTTGTTTTTTTTGTTCCCGGGAAAAAAAAAAGAACAGAAACGTGTTTGTTTGCATTTTTGTTCAAAAACTGTTTTTTTGTTCCCGGAACAAAATTGGAACAAAAAAGAAACAAATTATTTTTTTTGTTCTAGAAACACTTTTTGAAGGGCCGAAAATAACAAAAACGAAAAAAAAAAAACTTGTTTCTTTTGTGTTTCTCGCTTTCGTGCCCTGCGCGAGTTTCTCCCTTTTCCGGCGTCTCTCACAGGTTTTCCACCGTCGAGCGATCCGACGCCTCCCAACTGGTCATTCTCTCCGGCGCCTCCCCACTCGGCAGACTCTCCGGCGCCGACAACTGCTGCTCCTTCACCAGCTGAAGTTTCTGATTCGAGGTAAGTTTCTGCGCTCACCAACTGCTGCTCCTCCTTCACTGTTTGACGAGGGCTTCGGCGAGAGCCACCCCTCGTAGATCTGGGCAACGGCTGCTCGAGGCTCGAGCGCGACAGCTCACTCGAGCCAGCGCTTGCCCAGATCTGCGAGACGCTCGCTCGAGCGAGCCCTCGTGCTCGAGCCCCGAGCAAGCATTGCTCACCCAGATCTGCGGCAGATCTGGGTGACGGCTGCTCGCTCGAGCGAGCGTCGCGAGCAGCAGCATTCTGCTCACTCGAGCGAGCAAAGCCGATTTTTTCATAGTTTCTATGCATATATTTCCACTTGATCATCAATTATCAATCGATTCCGCCTGTACTTTGAGTCGAATCCATATCATCACTCGAGCCTTTTCCCTCTTAATGGATTTTGGCAACTTAATTAGGCTGGGGCAAAACTATGTGTTTCTATATGACTATACATAGCGACCCTCTCCTACCAAGTGTAGGTGGAAAGTCTCAGAAAAACCCAGTCAACCTAATGCTGTCAATTATCATTAGGATTTCGAGATAATGAATTTGCATAAGCTTGTTTTTCGTCAAACAAACTTAGATAAAGTGGGTTAAGGTAAAAAGATAGTTTTCTTGGTTGATGGAGCATGTTGATCTAGGAATTTTGATTGCTTCATGGATTGACTGTTGCTCATATGATTGTCACTGACTCGCGGACCCCTCAAGTGCCATAACTTTGGCCAAAAGGACACTTAAGTGCCATAACTTACGAAAAGTACACTTAAGTGCTAAAATCGGAGTAAAAGTGATCACTTGAGTGCCAATCCGGCCAAAACGCCAACGTGGCGTTTTTCCGGCGAAGCATGGCCAAAACGGCGTCGTTTCGGTTGACGTGGAAAAAATAAATAAAAAAAAAATTAATTAAATTAAATTTAAATTTAAATTTAGTTAAAATATTTTAAAAATAATCATTTAAAAATTTAAAAAAACTTTAAAAAAAATTAAAAAAAAAAAAAAAAGGGGAACGGGGAGGCGGGCCGAGGATCGCCCTAGCCGCCACCACCGCCGAGAAGAGCCGGCGACGGCGGGGGAGGGTCGGCCGGGGTCGCCGGGCCCTAGCCGGGCCGGCGACCCGACGGCGAGGGCTCACGAGCCCTCACCGCTGGATCCGGGCGAGGGTCGCGAGCCCTCACCCCACTGGATCTGGGGGCGCGCGGCCCTCGCCCGGCCGGGCCAAGGCCGCCGCCCGCCGGGGCGACCCCGGCGAGCGGCGGCCCTTGGCCCGGCCGGGCGAGGGCCGCCGACCCTCCCCCCGCCGTCGCCGGCCCTTCCCGACGGTGGCGGGCGGCGACGGCGGCGGGAGGGCCGATCCCTCGGCCCGCCTCCCCATTCCCTTTTTTTTTTTTTTAAATTTTTTTTTAAAAGTTTTTTAAATTATTATTTTTTAAAATATATAAAATAAATTTAATTTTAAAATTATTATTTTTAAATATTTTAACTAAATTTAATTTTAAAATTAATTTAATTAATTTTTTAATTTTCTTTTTTACCACGTCGCCCAAAACGACGCCGTTTTGGCCACGTCGCCGTGCAAAACGGCGTCGTTTTGGGCGCGTCCGCCGGAAAACGCCACGTTGGCGTTTTGGTCGGACTTTGGCCAGAGTGGCACTCAAGTAATCCGTTTTTTTTTTCGAATTTGGCACTTAAGTGTACGTTTCGTAAATTATGGCACTTAAGTGTCCATTTAGCCAAAGTTATGGCACTTGAAGCGTTCTTTTCCCGATTGTCACTCGAACTCCTTTTTCCTTAAACCATGAAAGGATTCAAAATTGAATTTGTCTCCATTTTTATGTGCCAGACAATGTAGACTTGGGCATAGCTTGTGGAAAATATTTCCGGGTATGCTGCCTTAGCATCATTGACCCAGGTATGAAGATGGCTTCTGCTATTCTAGAGTCAACTTTTTTATGCTAATGGTTCAACAACACTGTTATGCACTTCTACTAAACACTTATATCGATCTTGTTTCTATCGTCTTCAGGTGATTCGGATATCATTAAGAACATGCCTGGTGACTCTTAGGTTGTCGACGTCCTGATGCCATGAGATTTTGGTCTAGCATTCGTAGATTTATGGGTTTGGGCAAGGAGGGTGCCTCATGAAAAAGGCACTCCGCTGTTGACAGGGAAAATCTTAAATATCAAGCTAATGTGAGATGCAGCTACTGTAACCCATCTTTAGTTGTTTCATTTGGCATTGTTCTAAGAATTCATTTTTCCAATACTATAAAGAATTGAACCTTGTGCTTGTGTTTGTGTTTCTGAATCGCTCTGCATCTCACATAATTAAAGAGGGAACATCTGTTGGCAACAAATTTAAGCTAGAGCTTTCCTGATCAGACTGCTGATGCTCAATGAGTGAAAGATCTCTTTGATATGTGTGGAGCTTTTTGGAAGGCCGTGTGATTGTTTCAATTGGCCCTCTATACATCTACATCCTGCGAGTGTTTCTAATTGCTGAATCTTCACTTCTTCTTTTTTCGAGTTGCTGTGGCATCAATTGACTTCGGCAAAGCTGCCTTTCTTGCCGTGGTTGAATTGTTCATTGTTTCTCCTTCGGTTAGCTCGAGCTTGACCTTGATAAACCGAGTCCGATGGGGGAGGGTTTGTTCTTATGCCTCTTCGCCTGTATTTTTTTTTTTTTTTTTTTCTTTTTAATATCTTTTTCTCGATTTTTCTTGATATCATGTGCTTTTAGCTACGAGGAAAATCGAAACCTCGGTATTAATTAGATGAAGGCAAAATTTGCTCCCTGGAGGCTGCTTAAGTTCAGATTCACACTGCACGAGGAATGAAAATATTTTTGAAAGTTTTTCCTTTTTGTATACTAAAGATTTTAGGTGAATCATTGTAAAAGTAGAATAAATATGGGGAGAAAATATAATAGATTGAAAGCGGTTATTTTTTGAGTTGAGCAATTGGATTGGAGATAGAATTTAAAATTAAATTGATGAGCATTTCATGAGAATGAGAATTCAATACCAAGTTTACACTTTATTTATAATAAATAAAAAAAAGCAATTGAGAAAAATTTGGTGCAAACTTTACTTACAAAATTTTCTACTAAGTATGGCCATATGATCATATTCAGAATGTTTGTCTTCACTCACCATGAACAAAATTAAATTGATGAGCATTTTATGAGAATGAGAATTCAATACCAAGTTTAATTTTATTTATAAATAAAAAAAAAGCACTTTTGAAAAATTTGGAACAAATTTTTTTTACAATTACCAAACGTGTTTATGTTCTTTTTCTATTCCAGGAACATAAATTAAATGTAGTTACCAAACATGTTTCTGTTCTTTTTCTATTCTAGGAACAGAAATTTTTTACAGTTACCAAACGCGTTATTTTGTTCAAAAACTATTCTCCGGAACAAAAATAGTTTTGTTTTTTTTATTTCTGTTTATTGGAACAATTTTTGAATAGAAACACAAACAAACTCACCCTAAGTTTCCTTTGGTTGCTTCAAGTAGAGAGCATAAGGGAAAAGTGAGAAATTCGCTGTTCTTTTTAGTCTCTGGCTGCTAGTCCCTAAGGTCCTGTTTTTTTGGAGTATTTTGACTTATTTATACATATTTTTTTCCAGGGTTACTTCCAAGCACTATTCTCTTGTATCAAGGGGTTATTTTGTTCACTGAATGTGGAGAAGCTGGTGCTTCCAGCAGCTGAAGAAGGCGAGTCAATTTGGACAAAAAGATTTTGTTTCAGAAAGATGAGTGATGAACATGTAAGCCATTTTCTTTACCAAAAAAAAAAAAAAATGTAAGCCATTTCTCTTTCCTTTTCTTTTAAATGACCCCTTTTTAGCGAAGGCAACAAAACTGTAGCCGCATCAAAGAAAGTGAGATGAACTAAAGAAAGAGAACGGTCAGAATTTGTGGGGTAATGGCATCATATGTGCATTATAAGGATAATGATGGATTGGTGGAGCGTTTGATTCCTGTTCTTTTGATACGTTGCATAGCACATAGGGTCTAGCTTGGACTTAGATCTTTGGATGTGTTGTCAGCTAGGGGTGTCCTAATATTTTCTCATGAGGTTGCAGGTTTCATGGAGAAAAATGCAGAACAAAAAATTTTGAAAGAGAACGCGAGGGGAAGGGGAAGGGACGGCTTGCGTGCAAATAGGAGAAAAGGACGCAGTCATTAATGAAGAGAGAGAAGGACGCGGTAAAAATTTGGCTAAAAGAAAAAGTGGGACCCGGCTCCACGTGGCGACACGTGTCGCATCCTGATTGGGCGGGGCACACGGTGACGTGGAGCGCCGGGCGCACCTAATATTCTTTCCTTCTTGTTTGTCGGGCTGGAACGTGAGACATAATATTTTCTTGAGGGAGGAAGGGGAAGTGTCACGTGTGGTGGGGGAGGAAAAGTAGCTCGGCCTTCTCCCACCGGACCCACCTTTAGAAGATAGCCCACCGGAATTAAATTTCTGGGACCAGAATGTAAATGGCCCATGAATTTTAATTTAACACATTAAATTGCTCATGAATTTTTAATTTATGATACTTAAATTTTAGTCACATCATCATAAAGGGGAAAAAATAATAAAAAAATGTTGTATTTTCTAAAATTAATAAAAATGACTTATCAACGACCTCCCTCCTACGATCCACCCATCATCTCTTCTCACCTCTCCACCCCAGAGAGAGATCCCACGCCAATGGCTCTCCCACTGATCCTCCTCTCCA
Source organism: Eucalyptus grandis (assembly GCF_016545825.1). Lineage (NCBI taxonomy): Eukaryota > Viridiplantae > Streptophyta > Magnoliopsida > Myrtales > Myrtaceae > Eucalyptus > Eucalyptus grandis. The sequence continues at coordinate 41,608,429 of NC_052612.1, read as the reverse complement.
TCCCCGTCCTCCTCCTCCTCCTCGCCCACCAGCTCTACCAGCGGCTCCGGTTCAAGCTCCCGCCGGGGCCGCGGGCCTGGCCGGTGGTCGGCAACCTCTATGACATCAAGCCCGTGCGGTGCCGGTGCTTCGCGGAGTGGTCCCAGGCCTATGGGCCCATCATATCGGTCTGGTTCGGTTCCTCCCTGAACGTGGTCGTGTCGAGCTCGGAGCTGGCCAAGGAGGTGCTCAAGGAGCACGACCAGCAGTTGGCGGACCGGCACCGAAGCCGAGCGACCGCCAAGTTCAGCAAGGACGGCCTGGACCTCATATGGGCCGACTACGGCCCCCACTACGTGAAGGTCAGGAAGGTGTGCACGCTGGAGCTCTTCAACCCCAAGCGGCTCGAGGCCCTCCGCCCCATCCGGGAGGACGAGGTCACCGCCATGGTCGAGTCCATCTTCAAGGATTGCACCAACCCCGGTAACTTCTCCTCCTCCTTTTCTTTTTAGCATTCGCAGCCTTCTTTTCTTCCGTTCTGCATCAAAGAGAAGACTGATCTACCGAACTTGAACGTGAGTAATGCGAAGAACTGTATTGAAACAAACGAACCACGTCCAAACGACGGAAGAAACCCATCACGCCGCGCTCTACAAAATGATTTTCTATACGAATCTTATAATGGATTCTAAGGTTGTGTTTTTTCTTTCTATTTATGAACAAAATTTTGTTTTTTTGTCCCGAACAAAAAAGAATAAAAACGCATTTGCTTACGTTTTTGTTTCAAATCTGTTTTTTTGTTCTCGGAACATGTTTATAACATAAACAAGAAAAAAAAAAACTTATTTTTGTTATTTAAAAAAATTTATTTTTTATTTATAAAACAATTTTTAAGAATAAATTTTCCTCTCCTATTTTTTTCTTATTCTTTTTTTTTGGCCGGTCGCCGGCCTCAACCATGGCCCGCGACCGGCCGTCGAGGGACGGCGACCTCGTAAGAGCGTCGCTAGCCCCGGCCAAGTGTCGCTGGCCCCTGACGAGGCTCAACCTTACCTTGGCTGAGCGAGCTTAAGCTCACCCAAATCCGCGAGGCCAAGCTCGCCCAGCCCACCGGCGGTGGCCCGAGCTCGGCCTCGCCGAGCCACCACTGTGGCAATCGGTGGCTGGGTGAGCTCGGCCTTGCTTGGGGTCGCGAGCCTCACCATGGCTGAGTAAGGCCATCGACCATGGCTAAGGCCGGCGACCGGCCAAAAGAAGAAAGAAAGAAAAAATAAAATGAAAATATTAAAAAATTAAAAGAAACAAAAAAAAAAGAACATAAATTTACTAAATGTGTTTTGATTCTTTTTTTATTTTCGGAACAAGTTTACCAAATGCGTTTTTCTCGTAAAAAATAATTCCATAGAATGGAAATAGTTTTTTTCTATTTCTGTTTCTTAGAACAACTTTTTAATAGAAACACAAACAAATGTATCCTAAGTTGAAGTCTAAGTCGTAAATCTGTTTTCGAATAGAATAGCCACTCGTTCGGTCCAAAAAATAGTGGCGTGAAGGGGTAGATTTTCCTCCTTGTTAAAGTCGACGTTTGCCGATGCAAAAACGAAGTTTGTCATGATCATGATCAATAAAAGTTTAGTACATGAATAACGGGACCATTTCCATCCAAAGATGATTTTGTCGGCCAGCCACCCTAGGAGGCTGCCACCTCCCGGGACCTTTTATTGGGGGTTTACCAGCTTAGTATGCTAGAAGAAGGCAGTGACCTCCCTCTAGGCGGAATCCCAACGTTAGTAATACTATGGCCGGAGAGCCTAGTGGGACCTTTATCCTGCGTTCCTTCCCCTCATTTGCCTGTAAATGGCTTGTGGGGGAAAGGTACCATGGAATGGCTTGTTTAGGGTGAAGCAGTTTAAAGACCTGCTCAAGTCTTGAATAATGGGACCCTTTCCATCTCGAGGTGGTTTTGCCATTTTATCCACTTCTCTTCTTCAGTCGTAGCAATTTAAAAGGTTCAAGTCATTTGGTCAGCGAGATCTGACAAATTCAACCTGGAATGGGTGCCAGAAATCATAGCTTTGAGTTTTTACAGTTGCCTCTCAACAAGTACTCGGGGGAGAAAAAGCATTATCCACCCAAATAATAAATTTTCATCATTTTTAAAGTAAAAAAATTTCATCAATATATTTGAAATGAAATTTCTTTTCTTTATTAGCCACGATTAAATTCGAATTTGTTATCGATAAATTTTACAAAAAGAGGAAGGGGTGAACTGATATTTTAATATAGGGCCCTTCTTCATTGAATGTGACTATTAAATAGTCGGTTGCCACCACCAACTTGAAACACTCGGATTTCTCCATTTCCCAGCAAATGGCACAAAATCGGAGTGCACGAATGCCCTACTAGATCTTAGGTAGTCCAAACACGAGATTGTTTACATTAGGTGATAGGGAAGATCGAACGCTTGGTCCATGTACGCAAAGTGCAATTTGGCAAAGTCAATTTCTGCCAACTTCTCTTTCCGTGAATGAATTTAAGACACAGCTCGCCACTTAATCATTGAACTCGTGGATGTCGACCCTCAAAGCTTATCTCTCTTCCATTAATGATGCCGTGCTGTGGGTTTCTAAGAGAAGAAAAATCAATTATGATTGACGGCATCGGGACCAGAAATATTTCAAGCTATCATCATCTTCTCTCTCTCTCTCTCTCTCTCTCTTTGGGGAGTTGAGATTGTTCTGTCTATTCAACCCAATTCACGAGATTTGAGATTACTCCCTCTTTGCTTCTCCTTTAGCAAAGTCATGATGTGGATACGTAGTAACTCATGACTTGGCCACGTCGAGGGCCATGTTCGTCCTGTTCTCGTTTCAACCTATCGTTTCGGCATCGTTTAGGTGGAAATAAGGATTGCTTTTAGCTTCTTCTTGAACGATATTAGCGCATTGAACACGTTCTTCTTGGGAAACTCGGCTGCTTTTTCTGCTTTAAGTAAGTTACTATGCTTGATATGGTAAATGATTCCGAGTCGAATCAGCAGTGTTAAGACCAGAACGATTTGCTATGTGGGTGCAGATAATTCGAGGAAGACCGTGCTGGTGAAGAAGTACCTGGGGGCGGTTGCCTTAAACAACATAACGAGGCTGGTGTTCGGGAAGAGGTTCATGAACGCCGAGGGCGTGATAGAAGGGCAGGGCCTCGAGTTCAAGGGGATCGTGTCCAACGGGGTGAAGCTTGGCGCATCGCTCGTCATGGCGGAGCACATCCCGTGGCTCCGCTGGATGTACCCGCTGGAGGAGGAGCCGTTCGCCAAGCACAGTGCGAGGAGGGACCGCCTCACCCGGGCCATCATGGAGGAGCACACGGTAGCCCGCCAGAAGAGCGGGGCCAAGCAGCATTTCGTCGACGCCCTGCTCACCCTCAAGGACAAATACGACCTCAGCGAAGATACCATCATAGGACTCCTCTGGGTAAGTTTAACGACCGGCTCTGGACACCTGGTTTAGTCCCGAAACCAAATGATCTACTGCAGATTCTAGGAATTTCCTTGGCATTGGAACTAACTGCATGGTCCATACCATATGCAGGACATGATCACAGCAGGCATGGACACTACTGTTATTTCAGTGGAGTGGGCGATGGCCGAGCTGATCAAGAACCCGAGGGTTCAACAGAAGGCCCAAGAGGAGCTCGACCGGGTCGTCGGGTTCGAGCGTGTGGTGACTGAGTCCGACTTCTCGAACCTCCCTTACCTCCAGTGCATTGCTAAGGAAGCGCTCCGGCTGCACCCTCCGACCCCGCTGATGCTCCCCCACCGGTCCAACTCCCACGTCAAGATCGGCGGCTACGACATTCCCAAGGGGTCGAGCGTCCACGTGAATGTGTGGGCCATCGCCCGCGACCCGGCCGTCTGGAATAGCCCGCTCGAGTTCAGGCCCGAGCGGTTCCTCGAGGAAGATGTGGACATGAAGGGCCACGACTTCAGGCTGCTCCCGTTTGGCGCGGGCAGGCGGGTGTGCCCTGGCGCACAGCTCGGGATCAACCTGGTCACGTCCATGCTGGGCCATCTGCTGCACCATTTCGTCTGGACTCCACCGCAAGGGACAAAGCCGGAGGAGATCGACATGTCCGAGAACCCTGGGCTGGTCATGTACATGTCGACGCCTGTGCAATCCGTGGCCACGCCTAGGCTACCCTCCGAACTGTACAAACGCGTGCCGTATGAAATGTAATTTTCCCTCTTTTAACTGTTTTAAATTACAGGATTTTTGAACTTTATGAGAAGATTGTAAAATTTGGAAGTTTGTCATCGTCGTGGATTCATGAACCTGAAAGATGGTTTGTATAACGAGATTTACGATCTGGGAAGTGCAAGAGTTATATATGTAAGAGTTTTCTTAATGTGGACTAAATTAATTGATATTGTAATTTACTGTTTTTACGGTTATCGTAAAACATGATTGATTTAAAGTGAGATAGAAGATTTTTTAATTAGTCTAATATGGACTAGCTAGTGTGGGCCGAGTTGAGCCTGGCCTATAATAAGGGGGACTGGCTGGAAACTCTCACCTGTATCCTCACCTAAGAGGCGTTTACCTAATGCTATGCCTCATTGAGCCAGTGATACAGAGGGCAATAAAGGAGAATGACTTACGTGTGGAACATTGTATTTACACTTCCGCTTCAAGAACAATGGATCTCCTTGATGAGTGGGTAATCCATTTTCTGCTTCCGCTTTATGTTCGATGAATGCGTTAATCTTTCTACTCAATTATTTATGTTCTTGTTCTAGTTATGGAGATATTGAGATTGCACAATTTGCGTCCAACTGTATAAGGAAATGGGAGACTTCGTCGAAAAGGCGATCCTTATATGAATCGAAAGACTAGTTCATCCATTCAAAGCATATCATGGTAAGTATGGCATAAACTTGACAGTAAATTACCAGCAAAACAGATGGCGAATGTAAAGTATGGCATGATGAAAACAGGACATTAAGAGCATCATGGGAAACAGAGCGCCTATGAAAATACAAGTCGGAAGCAAAAGTATGATCGGCCCCGACCGACGGTGTCGGCAAGATGATTGAATGATCACAAAGCTTAATAAGGTTGCTCGTGAGGGGAGACGACGCTTGTGGCCACCGCTGTCAAATGCACAGTGACTGCCGAAACATCGACTCTTGTGAGTATGAAAAAATGGTCTCTCTCTACACTGGGGAAAAAGAAAACAAATCGTTCGCACAAGAGTTCCTTCCTACTTACCATTTTATACCGGGGCTAGTCTTACGCCAAAGGAATTCAAAGAGGATGACAAGTAATTACAATTGGCCCTCTCAACTCGAGCTCAAATGCAAGTTGAGTAATCAGTCGAACCCACCAAAAATTAAAACTAGGAAGTTCTAATTTTTCATGCTAAACTAGAGGGGTTACAGTTTTTATATGGATTATACTTCTTGGTTGGAGGGAAATATCTGTATCTTATAGCAATCTGATCAGAACGTTTACACTTATGATTAGTTCTAGGAAACACATGGTCTTCAGAGATAAATTGAAAACAATCATATTCGATTTGCAATATTTCTCACTAATCCTTCTTCATAAAGAAGAAGAGGGCAGAAATTGCCAATAATCAAAGTAGTTTTTAACCCGATTGCACCATCACATGATTTAATCTGACGACAAGTTTGATGAGCCGGACACAGTTGAGGTGCTCAACCTTGTTGATCCAACGAGTCATGATCAAGGGCTCGTCATTCACCCAAATGTCGATTTCTTCATTGTACGCAATTGTGTGTGAAGAGAGAACCCCTTGCTAGTTTTGATTGTTCGAAATTGTGGAGTAGGAGTGAAGAAACTGAGTTACGTATAAGATTACGTCGTGGGGGTCTCTCTGATGTCTCATTTACCAAATGTCTGCACAAATTTGTGATCCAACGATTGCCTAGTTGAAAACAGCCTTCGCCGATGCAAAGGTTGGTGATTATTTCTCTTCAATTATAAAGTTAAAAAAAAAAAAGAAGTTAATATTTTCTTTTATACAGGGTTCGAAAGAGTAATATATTCTGAATGATGTTCTCTTCCATTCTTTTAAGTCTCTGGAAATCATAGATGATAACTTCCTCTTTTAGGTCTGTATGGATGCTCTCATTCTTGCCATGGATAAGCTCCCTAGACAATTACTCAATAAAGCCAAGGCCCGAGAGCAAGAAAGAGTTCTAAAACATACTCCACCATGTATCACAGTCTTAGGAATTGCTGGTTAGGCGAAGCTTCATTAGAAACAGTTCAACAAATCAGACATGCTAGAAGGAAGCAAAGCCATATAAACAAACTATAGATGCAAGATCATACAAAGTATTAACTTTATATGTACATAGTCGCTGAATAGGGTACTGTTTTCCCGAATTTGACGTGATTTCTCATACATCAAAGAGCTAGACGGTGCTCTTCTGCATATGGACTCAATTTACTATACGCGTCCACAAATTCTTCAACACATACCTCGTAATTATTCTAACAGGGAGTGTATCCACTCCACCCATTGATATAGATAACGTCTAGTCTTTCTCCTTGCTTCCCCCTCCCCACCTTCGGAAGCAACTGAGATCTGGCAGAACTCTCAGTGACCTACACATTAAGAAGAGGTTTCAATCAGATACCCAACAACGAAAAAAAGAAGCCACTGCTCGGGGCTGCTTATTGTCTACTTGTTTTTTCTCATGTGGCTAAACAATGCATGCAACTGCTAGCATTCACTCGCCTCATGAGCTTCAGCCATGGCCACTAGAGCACTGGCTTAAGTTACCACTGGAAAAATCCCCCAACCCCAGACACTGTATCGAGCTTAAACAGAAAACCAAGAAATACTTGTAAAGAGGAAAGCTAGAGTTGGTCTTGGGAAACATTATTAGGAGTTTGGAGTTTGAGGGGTTGGGAAAGCATAACAAAATGTCTCATTAGACCATATGAAAAGCTATGTTTTGATTGCACTTAAGTTTAAACTCGGCAGAGAATTACATAGTAAAAGAGAGGGAATGCAGATGAGTTGCAAAATGACATGTTGCATTGTCCAGATATAAAGATATGCGTACTCATTACACAATTTTTCGAGGCTCATATTGACATAAATAGTAGGCAGAGAAAGATGGAGATGAGAATATGCAGTTAAATTTGAATTAGCTCTCTGAAGCCATAAGATGAATTTGAATATTCACAACAGCGGAGAGTTTCGGCACAGACTGTCGGAGCCTCTGAAATAATTACGACTAACAATAGTCACCTCAATATCCGAAATTTTTGAAATCACCAACCAAATTCAAAACTTTCCTTCCACCTTGGATGCCTATGGTATGATAGGCTACATTCTGTAAATTTTATGCACAGTTAAACCCCCCATGCAATCAAGTAAAATATTCCACATCAAGCAGCTCTAATCCTGATCATGCTAATGTCACAACGGGCAATGAATCTTTTCTTTTTGTCAATTTTAAATCGGTCGTCCTGGAAATGGACAATCCACGGCCAAGTAAAGTCATGGCCAAACAAGTTCATTTGTGGTTAGCCCAATACCTCGCTTAACGCCGAGGCCAGAAGCCTTGGAGGCAGGCACGTCCTCAGCATACTTGAACTCCTGCAGCTGCTTGAAGTTCATCCACGGCTTCACCCACACTTTCGCTTCATAGATCTTCTTCTTGCCGGCATCAACAGCCTCAAGGGTAAGATGGTACAAAGTCCCGGCAACTACCTGCTCTTTGGCCTTCAACACACGAGCAAACTCGAGAAGCGCATTCTGCGATGAATCGAATGACACAAAAGAAGAGTCAAAGAGGAAATCAAACGCAGCAATCCGATATAATGAACAATTAAGGCTATAACTGAAGTCTAAATGATGCTCCAACAATTATTATGCAATTAGAACAAGGCAATCCCAGAAAGAAATCCAAACAAATCACCAGAAAAATGGATTACTAAAGTCAAACACATGCTCGATCAGATTACCTTATCAAAGGCCAACCAGACCTCAATCTAAGGAAACGAAAAAAGGGCAAGAACCAAAGAAAAATGAGAAAATCAAAAGCGGGGGGGAAAATTAGAAAGACCTCATTTTTATTGTGCTCCTCGACAGCGAAACGAGCAAGGCCCTCGATCTGGGCGCTGTTCTGGCTACCCTTGCAGTTGTGGACCCCGCCGGGCTTCATCCTTATGATCTGGCCTTCTCCGCACAGACCCACCTCGCTCGACGCGCACAGGACCGCCGCCACAAGCGCCAAGGCGACGCAGAACCTGTTGAGCTTCATCGGGATTCTGGTAAAAAAGCGATCTTTCTCCTCCCCGCACCGCACGAGTTTGGATTCTCCTCTGTAAAAATTCTCCCTTTCTTTTCAAGACGACGAGATAAACGGATCGAGAGCCTTTGCGTGACTTATGGGGTGGGGGGCCCTTCTTGAATGGTGGTTGCCGGATGGCGTAGCGGCTAAGGAACAGTGTCAAAGTCGACATCGTTTCGGAGGAATCTGCGTGCCGGTCAACGAATGGAGACTGGAGTGATACCCACGATGGAATCTTGATGGGTTCCGTGGTGGTGACAATGGGCCGGATCAGCGCATTGCAGGCTGTGTTCTTGGCCGTAAATCTTCATTTCCCTTCTCCATCTTTCTTTCTTAGAAAAAATGATAATGATATCTAAATTTTGACTTAATATATAATATAATCTCTCAAATTTTAAATTTATTTAATGTAATTACTAAACTATAACCCAATATTCAATTTGATCCTTGAATTTTTATTTTATTCAATGTAGTCCGTAAACTTTTGATATATATTCAATTTAATTCATAAATTATATGAAAATATTCAATATTGTCCCTGAACTTGTATTAATTGAAGGAATATATTGAACATTTTCATATAATTTAAGTTCAAGAACTAAGTTAAATATGTAGCAAAAGTTCAAGAATCACATTGAACATTAAGCTAAAATTCAAAAACCACGTTGGACAACTAAATAGTTAATGGAGTACGTTATATATCAAGCCAAAGTTCTAGAATTATTCGTGTCATTATCCCTCTTTCTTATTTGAGATAATTGCTCAAAACCCCCTGCAACTTTGATGCCATTTGCATAGTAGTCCCTTGACTTTTTGAAAGTTACAAAATGCGACGTCTTAAATTTTTATTTTTGTTACAGCCACTAGTTTTTCAATCAACATAATCATTCAGGACTAACTGAAAATAGACTGATTCACTTTTATTAACCGATGTAATCTCTATTTAATTTTCTCAATTTTATTAACCATGCTTTGCATTGCTATCTTTCTTCTTAACTTCATTAATCATGTAGTAGAGCTTACTTTGATAATAATTAATAAAAAAATATTTAGTCTATTTTTAAATAACACTTAATGGCTATGCAAATGAAAAAGTTTACGGCTGCATTAGAAAACAATCTTTACAAGTTTAATCTATGGCTTTTCAATCGTCATGGGCTATTGCATGATGATGCTAGAATTTAAAGAGGTAATCTGTAATTTTCCGAAGTTTGGGTTCCATTGCGCAACTGTGTCAAAGTTCAGGAGGGATTTTGAGCAATTATCCCTTCTTGTGTTTTTCTTTTTCTGTTTCTTACATGAAGTATCTTTTTTATGGACGATTTTTTTTGGCATACTCTATGTCAATCGAAAGATGAACAAAATTATAGGGATTTATGCACTACGAGTTCTAAAACTTGTCGTGAAAGTGTAACTAAAGATTTTTTTTTTTTTTTTTACATATTCTATGCCAATCGAAAGATGAAGAAAATTATAAGGACATATGCACTATAACTTTTAAAACTTGTCATGAAAGTGCATCAAGTTCTAAATTTTTTAAAAAATAGAATCAAATCCTAAAACTTTTCAAATTGGTGCCGACTCTCTTTGTTAACACTGTCAATTTGTCTAACAAAAAATGATGACATGGCATTTTTAAATTAATTTTTTTCCTACGTGGCATTTTTAATTACTTTTTGCTTCAAATCTTATTTAAATAATAGTAATAAATAAATAAAATCTAAAATAATTTTAAAAAACAAAACTAGGAAAAAAATTTAAAAGAAAGGTGCAAGAATGCGGCTAGGTGCTAGCACCATCACTCATCGCCAAAGGAATCGGCAAAGGTCACTAGCCTTAGGTGACAGAAGGGGGGTGGCCCTCATCGACCTAGGTGAGGCCATCATCAGCCTAGGCAAGGGTTGGTGAGGCTTGCCCAAATCTAGGCAACACCAGTCCTCGCCTATGGCCAACGAGCCTCCCTAGCCCCAGGTGAGGCCTCGCTAACCCTAGGCGAGAGATGATGACCCTCACTAGGCCCAGGGGAGGGCCAACGTCGCCTAAATCCAAATGAGCCTCACCTAGGCCTAGTGAGGGTCCCCGCGGCCAGCAAGGCTCGATTGGGCAACACCAACCCTCACCCAAGGTCGATGATGGCCGACTTGTGGCACCTAATTTCCAAGTACTTATTGTACATCATTGTTAAAATAAGAGAACTATACTCAAGAAAATTTTGACAATAATTGCAACTATAACGATTACGCTAGGCTAGAATATAAGAAAATGAGTTGTCTCCAACTCTAATTATCATCAGCCTTGTCTCTGTACATAACGGGAGATGGAACTAAGGGGGGGGGATTTGTACAAAAAAACACTAGGGAAAGCAAACACTAAGTATCCCAACTCTTGTCACTCATATACACACATGGTCAAAAAACAAAAATCTCTCCCAAAAGTTAGGCATTCATCGATCACCACCTACACCGCTGGGCTACCACCATGGCCTGGACCCTCATCGTACAGTTGTAGAGGTCTCATTAGCCGACCTCCCACCTCTTGTCACATATACACACATGGTCAAAAAACAAAAATCTCTCTCAAAAGTTAGGCGCTCATCGATCACCACCCACACCGCTGGGCTACCACCATGGCCTGGACCCTCATTGTACAGTTGTAGAGGTCTCATTAGCCGACCTCCCACACATGCGTACAGGGCTACAAAGACCAGATATGCTTGCCCAATTGGAGCCCCTGTGTCCACCGTCAAGCAAAAGGTGCACTTAACAAAGTCACGCCTGGAAACTACCGGTCGTGAATCTCCTCTTGTCGCCATACAAAATCAGATGGGGCACCATAGAGAATAGTTGTGGCGGCAGTAGGTGGAGTGAAGGACATCTTCTAATCTGAAAAAAAAAAAAAAAACACCATAAATAAGCGTGAGTTTTAAAATAAAACTCAGCAAGTAAGCTAGTAGTCCTAGCTTGGGGGTTGGTTGCTAACGAGTAAATAGTTCGCCATGTACCAACCACGGGGTTTGGTTAGGAGTCTATACTATTCGCCCAAAGGTAAATCCAATGCTAAAGGGACTATTAAGTGTGGTTCCCACTAACAATTGAATTAAAATAGAAAAGAAACTATCTAATTGTCGTGTCTATATGGATTTGGCTACAATAATCACTCAAGGGGAGACGACACCCTGCTCTATACCCCTCGCACCCAATTTGGCATCATGAGGTCCCTTGAGGAGTTATTCAACCTTCCTCAGTTCTCTGGAGAGTACACCATCACTCTCTTTCACTCGTCTCTAGGCATCCCGACACCCAAGGCCTCACATCGGCTTCTTGCCCGACTGCACAACATATGTATTCTCATCTTGTTGCAGCACTAAACAATTCTCATGCACAAGACAGCTCAGAAACTAGGATAACGAGACCTCAAACTCATCCAAGAGACTCGTACTAAGCTTTGTCACCGTCTCTTAAACCGAACTTAACTTAATATGCTATAAACAAAATAAATGAAAGTCGAGAAGTTCTCAACCTAACTTAGGACCATTTAGTATGCACAAGGTGACTAATGCAAAGAATAAAAGCAAGCCAAATATTTCTACCAATCTCACATCACAATGGCAAGCTCATGGGCTCATTCTTAATTCACCTATAAAATCTGGATCAACACACCAACTCGCGGCTTATTCCAAACTACCCATGAAACCCAAATTCATGACATTAAGTTTGCGGCCTCACCTCCACTGTGACCTCATCAACCAAAGCAAAGACTTGGGACCTCATCTTCTTTCCCATTCACGACTCTCTCTCCCTCTCTCTCTCTCTCTCTCTCTCTCTCTCTCTTGCTCGATCGCCCTCTCATTCGTGGCCTCTCTCTCCTCTGAACTAACCGAACACTACCCAGCTCACCACATTACTCTCCTACTCACTTGAGACTCACGGTTTGCTCACAAACGCACTAGACTTCACTCGACCCCACCGGGCTTACGGACCACACTTGCTATCACTTCGAACCTCTTGAATTACTAACCCAACATTCGGCGGACTATCCTTTCTCTCACTCAGGTCTCATAGACACAGCCACACGGCTTGCAACACCACCCTATGATCACTATGCATTATCCAGCCATATAACACTACTTTCTTTCACTCCAAGCCCCATGGACACACATGTACTTCTTTCGGACTTCACCGCTCATCGCTCAAGCTCGCTTACTAAGCATTTCGAACCAAGTAACTAGCTCGGGGGAACTGAATAGAGTTTCGATGTTTCCAGAGCTACTCAAATCACCTCGATCCTCAAGGTATGTTTGTTTCATGAAAAACTCAATGATTAAGAAAAATATTTTCTTGAAAAATAATTTCCAGGAATACGATTAGTTTTCTTTTGTTTGGTATATATCATTGAAAACATTCTTTCTTGTTTGGACCTCATTGGAAAATGCTTTCTCTCAAATACAAAATAATTTTTAAATAAATATTTATTTTTCCTTTTTCCCTTCCCTCCCGGCCGCCTCCCCACCTAACCCATTGCCCCTTCCTCCTATCCATTGCCATCACCGCCATCTTCAACGACCTCACCTCCCTTTGCAGCGATTCCATCCACCGAAGCTCGGCTGAGCTCTAAGCACAGGCACAAGCCGGCGAGCCTTGACCATGCTTGAGGCACAGGTGCACACGTCACAAACAAGGACGAACCTGGGCTCTTACTGGAAGAAGGCGTAGGCGCACCAAATAGAGAAGTGGCAAAGCTCCCCAACGAGGCAAACAGTGGCGAAGGGGAACTCGACGCAAACAGCAATGGACTAGAGCTCGCGGTAGGCTGAGCCATTCCAAAGGGCAACGATCCTCCTGACGCAACTGACGACAGTGTAGCAAAGAGCATCATCGCCGAAATTTCTAGTGTGGAGCCGAATCCATGGGAGAATGAAGGTGCAGAAGACGTCGAAGAAGAGGAAGAGGAGGGAGTGAAGCCAATAGGAGTGCAAGATGGGCTACAGTTGGAGGCGGCGGCAATGACAAAAGGGAGGGGGCAAAGGAGAAGGAGAGAGGGGTGGAGGAGCTAGGGTTTACGTTCACGGGCAAAGAAAGAAAAGAAAAACAAGAAAAAAAAAAAAAAAGATATAATAATAACAAATTCAAAATTTTTAATTAGAAATTTTTTTAATAATAAATTTTTCATTAAGCAAGGACCTTAAAACATTTTAAAAACGTTTTCCAATTCTTTCAAAGGGGAAATTATTTTCCTAAATTTAAGTTTTGAAAGGAAAACATTTTTCTGTTAATTAGGAAAATATTTTTTGTTAACTCATTTGTTAACATTAGCTATCAATGAGGACCTCAATAGGAGAGTTTTTCTATTTAAGGTCTTTGTATATATGTATCTTTTGATTTGAAGGAGATCTCCTGATTTGTAGTGATTTGTAGGAGATTCTAGGGCGGCTTACGTCGGTGTATATATGTGTGGTTATATTCTTGTAAACAGAGAAGAACACAGAAGAAAAAAAATATAGTTTACTGGTCAACATGGTATTAGAGAAAATGACCTAGGGACTTTGTGTTCTGATCACCATATGAATTCCTTGTGGCGTAGCCGCGCGATGGTTTCGTGCCGATTGCCACTCTAACTGCACCATATTCATGACGAATGACAATCCACCCATCGAGATAGTTCCTCAGGCTCTAGTGGAAGGCACTGTCTCTGGGCATTATAGTCTCGCATCAAGCTCCAAGAGGGACTTCCACTACTGATGCACTCCTTGAAACCTTGATGTCCAAGTCGACACAAATCTTAACTCACCATCAGGCCTCACCTTCTCATGCTGAAAACTCTGCCCCACCAATTGCAGTCAAGTTGGATGGCCGTAATTATGGCCTTTGGTCCCAAGTTGTCGAGATGTATATCTCCGGGAAGGACAAATTGGGATATATCAATGGGGATCTCCCCCCCCCCCCCACACTTCCGACTGACCCTAATTTTCGGAAGTGGAAGATTGACAACAGTACAGTTAAAGGATGGCTCATCAATTCCATAGACCCGGCATTGATTGGAAATTTTATCCGTTTCCCAACAACAAAGGTAGTATGGGATTCGATGGCTACTACATTCTTTGATACCGATATCTCCCAAGTTTATGATCTAAAGCGACATTTGTCCCAACTGAAACAGGCAGGCGGCCCGATTGAAAAGTATTATAATGATCTTCAAGGTTTATGGCGAGAGGTTGATTTTCGACGGCCTAATCCCATGACTTGTCCTCGTGATATCGAGCGCTACAATGCTCTTGTGCAAGAAGACCATGTATATATTTTCCTTGACGGGCTCGATAACCACCTCAACAAAGTCAGGGCTGATGTTTTACAGATGCATCCCTTCCAGACGGTGGAGCAAGCCTATGCCAGGGTGAGGCGAGAGGATGAACGCTAAGCTATTATGTTATCTTCAATTGAACCATCTAGCACCCCGGCAGCCCTGGAGTCGTATGGTGGAAAGATTATCTCACACTTTCTTAAGGCCAAAAATGAGTCCAAAGCTCTCCAAATGGTCCCTCCTAATATTGCGTCTGGTGGAGGGAGAACCAACAAAGGTTTGAAGGCTAAACCACAACACCCAGAAGGCTGTATTCATTGTGGTAATACTAAACATACAAAAGATACCTGTTTTAAATTGCACAATTATCCGGATTGGTGGAAGGAGTTATAGAACAAGAAAAAGATAGAAAATGCTATAGGACGGGGCAGACATCATTGGCTACCAAGACCTCACCCCTTTCTTTAGTATCGCAAGTAGACACTACTAATACTTTTGATGCAGCTCCTGAAGGTAACATTGGGTGTGCACTTATTAGTAATTCTCAGTGTGGCGGGGAGGGGTGGATTATTGATTTTGGGGCAACGGATCACATGACACCCAATTGGAACGAAATTATATGCTACACCACTCTGAGGAGACAGAGTATCTATAATGCAAATGGCACTAGTTATCCTGTCACTGGGGCTGGCAATGTTGATCTTACACCTTCTTTATCATTGTCTCACACTTTATTAGTGCCATCTCTGTCTAACCATTTTCTCTATGTTGGCCAACTCACTGATGCTTTGAAGTGTTGTTTTCTCATGTATCCGTCATTTTGCTTATTTTAGGATATCCTCACAAAGGAGATTATTGGTCATGGTACTAAAAGGGGGGGCTGTACTACGTGGATGACTTTCATGCAGGCCGTGCACATCACACAAGTAGTGGGTCTACTAATAAAGAAAAAACGATTTGGTTATGGCATCGTTGTTTAGGACACTCTTCCTTGGGGTATTTAAAATATTTATTTGCAAACTTGTTTCATAATTTGTCAAATACTGAATTCCAATATGAGACATGTATTTTGGCAAAAAGTCATCGTGTCTCTTTTCCTTTGAGTTTTAATAAGAGCACCGGGCCATTTTGTTTGGTTCATTCGAATGTGTGGGGCGCTTCACCGCTTACTACTCTATCTGGGATTCATTGGTTTGTAATATTTGTGGATGATTGTACCCGAATGTCCTGGGTTTATTTAACGAAGAATAAAGATGAAGTGGCAGGAATATTCCGCATGTTTCATCGGATGATTGCAACGCAGTTTAGGACTCAAATTCGAGTCCTTCGTAGCAACAATGGTGGGGAATATATTAACCAGCATCTTGCAGCTTACTTTCAAGACCACGGGCTTATACATGAAACATCTTGCACTAGGACACCCCAACAAAATGGTATCGCTGAGAGAAAGAACCACTATATTCTCAAGACGGCACGGGCACTCTTCATAGGTGGTCAAGTTCCATCTCGTTTTTGGGATGCCGCCATGGTTACAGCATTACATTTGATGAATAGAACATCCTCTCGTGTGTTGAACTTTCAGACCCTACTTCAAGCACTTGCATCTTATGTTCCTCTTCCTTCCATCATGACACTACCTCCCAAAGTGTTTGGGTGTGTGGCATACATCCATCTCCACAAGAATCAACGGAAAACTCAATCCATGTACAGTAAAGTGTGTTTTCATTAGTTATGGCACTCATCACAAAGGATACCACTGTTACAATCCAACTACCAAGAAAACCCACATCACAATGGACATTACCTTCGTCGAGTCTGAATTATTTTTTCTCACACCCAATTGTACCTTTCATGGGAAGACTTCTAATGAAAGGACAAATTGGTGGGAATGTGGTGTGATGGCAGGGGTTGCGACTGATTTTGCTTTAAAAAAAAATGACCCCGTAGTGCCAAAACCCGGTGACACAAGGACTGGTAACACACAAGCTAAGGTGCAAGTTGACAAGTGGGTTCACATGTTGCGGCAGGCAGCATTGGTCAGTAATGGTGTGGTCACGGATCATGGTGGGACACCGGAAAATGAGCAGGAGTACACTAAAGAATTTGATCATCAAGTTGATTTGGTGCAAGAGACACACGAACAATCTTAAGAACAGCTCCCTCCACTTCAAAATACCCCCTCTTTAGTACTTGACAATTCTCCTGAGGATACTCCTGAGGTAAGTTCTCCTACCACACAATTTTTTTTTGTTGATATTGATGTAGCTGTTTGTTATAAATTGCTCGATAGACATAATCGTGGCAAGGCTCCTAATAGGTACTCACAAGATGTGGAAGAACGAAGGTCGAAGTATCCGATCACCAATTATGTTTCGACAAAGCATTTGTCGAGACCTTTAAAGATATTTGTGTGATGCCCAAAATTTCATTAGTTAGATTAAACATATTTGAGACTTTTAAAATATATATGTATATATGTATATATATAAACAATAAAATAAAATAGTAATAACCCATAAAAATAAATCAAAACCCAAGAAGAAAAATTTAGTCATAAGGAGAAAAAGATTTTCAAAAGGCTTTTCCCCGTAAAGCAAGAATCTACAAAACCCCCACCGCTTCTCCCCACGTGATAGTAAAAATAATAAGTAAATAAAAAGGGGGGAGAAATAAAATTAAGAGAAACATTCATTCTGCTCTTCCCCCACGTTGTGTCCAAGTGTTGTCGAAGAAGGGGGAGGCTACACGTATTCTGTTTCTATTTTTTTTCCTTTCTTCTTCTTCTTCTTCTTCTTCTTCTCTCTCTCTCTCTCTCTCTCTCTCTCTCTCTCTCTCTCTCTCTCTGTTACGAAGAACCCACCCTCATATGTGTTTGCTCTACCGAGACACACTACCTTCCTTTCCTCTCACTTCTGTTCATCTCCACCGAGCCCGACCCCATCTCGGCCTTTCACGACCAACGCCTCCATCAAGTAATAGGATCATCGCTGTTCGGTTCTGTTCAGAGCTTCTGCCGCCGACCGCAAAGCCCAACTCGCCCGACGCTTCCTCTTCCTTCTGTCGGTGAAGAAAATCCGGGCAAGTAGGGCTGCTATTAAGGTCTTGAGTTCATGGATTAGCTTTGCCTAGCTGTGCAAGTCGATTTCGGACTTGGTATTGCGAGTTAGGTGCAGAAGTTGGGCACAAAAGCTCTGTCCAGAGCTGGGTTGGGAACGTATGGGTTCGCTACTGTCTGGATGCTAAGTGTAGAGCTGTCCTTGGAGTCTAGGGTGTTCGAATGAACTCATCGTAGCTCGGCATGTGCGATTTATGGACTGAGGTTGCTGTTTAAGTCCAAGATTGGGTACCGGAATGCACGTTTTGGAATGGGTAGGCCTTCAATGTAACCACTTAATTCCAACAAGTCGTGGGTGTCGAGAATCGCTTAGTCGACCGCTCAAAGGCTCCCGTTTGGTTAGTTGGTTCCGTTAGATTTAATTTAGGTTTGTAGATTGTGAGTGCTTTGAGTTTTGCCTGCTATTTTCCAGAACTGAGAACTCTTGACCTCGCTGGTTTGTCAATTTTGTGTGGCTTGTTGTGTTGAGATTTGGGTGAAACTTCTTTCAAGAAAGTTGTGCAAGATACCTTAAACTATGACATATATTTTTCGTGGATTTTTCAGAGGTTAAATAGTCAGCGTATGGACATAAGATTCTATCGGGTGTATGCTGCGTAGAACTACAGTACGTGTGACTATGTGACCTTGCGAATTTTCTATAGAAGTTCCTAGCTTGATTCTGGTCACAATTCCTTCATGAAAGTTGTAGCGGACATCTTCATGTATAACATGTAAAAATTTCGTAGAAATTGGTTAAGTTTTATGTACTGAAACATACTCTTAATTGTGCATGCTGATGCTGGAAAACAGTTCAGTTTGTGAGTCTTAGTTGTGCGATTTGCTGCTTTCTGTACATAAATAATTAGGTTCAGCATCCTTCGTGAAAAATGTTTGTTAATGTCTTATTTAAAATATACTAAAATTTTAGAGTCTTTCAAGCCCATTTCATATGGTTTTCAAATTAATTCCCAAAAGTATGCGTTCTGGTTGAGGTTGCCATATTCTGAGTTTGTTGGAATTCATGAGGAAGGTGATCGAATTCCAGGTTATGGTTTTCTGATGGTGTTGCATATGACATATTGTCTGATGTTGTGATTATGATCTCAATAAGACATTGGTTACTTAAGAATTTAATGAGATAGCTTGTGATATCCAAGTTTGTTTAAGTCTAGGACTCATACTCGACTTTAGAAAAGCGAGAGCTATTTTGTGCATTGGAGTTGTTGATGCTGCAACAAGGCGGAACTATGAATGTATGATTGGCTAATGAACCAACGTGAGACTCCGGGTGTCAGGATGCCTGCAGAGGGGTGATGAATAGTAGCAAGTGTTCTCTCCGGAGGTCTGAGAAAGGCTGAATAGCTTCTCAAGGGACCTCGTGATGCTAGATTGGGTGCGAGGGGGTTCAGGGTGGAGTGTCGTCTCCCCCTGGGTGATTGTTGCAGCTAGATTTCTATGGATTTAGTAACTTGATGATTCTATTTACTTATTTGTCCCGTTATTGGCCAATCCAAGTTAGAACTAACCGCCCACTTACTAAGTTTTTATTTTAAAAACTCACACTTGTTTATTATGTTATTTCTTCAGAGTAGAAGATGTCTGCTGCACCACATACGCCGCCCAATGCCACGACGACCATCCTTTATGTCTCCCCCGCCGACTTTGTATGGCGGCAAGAGGACTTCCAGGACCGACATTTCCCGGGAGTAGTCTTTGTCAAATGTACCTCTTGTTTGACAATAGATACAGGAGCGCCTACGGGGCCGGCATATATGGTCTTCGTTGCCCTTTACGCTCGGGTAGATAGATGGCTGGTAGGACCCTTGACGCTATATGACGATGGATCGGGGCAGGGTGGTAGTCCCGCGGAGTAGGGGGTGGCAGAGAAGTGCTGGACGTGTGGGAGGACTTTTATTTTTGGTTGTTTAACAACATGTACATACCCAATGAGAGGCGGGATAATTAGTGTTCATGGTTTATAGTGTTTTTTGTAGAAATCCCCCTCTCAATCTCATCTTTCCCACGTGTAAAGAAATCAAGTTTATGATAATAGAGCCGAGTAGCTCAGTTTCTTATGACTCCGCTTGATTGAAATTTATCCTTACAATTCTTGAAGTACAAACAAGTTGAGTGAAATCAATGTATATGAGATCCAGGGTTGTCTCATTGAGTGGTATCAGAGCCTGGATTTGGTTGAAGTGATAAGGTGTAGGATTTTAGATTAATGGTAGTATACCTAAGTGTTTAGACATGAGTGTCCATGTAAATTGGGACAATTATTGCTTTGGGCAGTTAGTTTATGATTGTGTGGTTTGAGTAACGTGGGAATATTACGTTACTTTTAACTAATAGCATAAATCTCTAACTCCTTATATGGGTAATGTGCAGAAAGTTTAGGAGAAAGATGGTGCGATCAAGGAGGTCATCTCCGCCGAGGAGAGAAGCGACTGAGTCGAGGGCGACTGCATCAAGGGCAGGGCCGAGGATGGAGGATGTTTGCAAGCCTTGGTTTTTTTAGGAAATTTGGTGGAGAGATAGGCCCAAATTCCACTGCAACCACCGCCTCTGCCGCCACCCCAACAACCACTTATGGCGGAGCATTGCACCCAGGGACTAGTAGAGTAGTTCCTGAAATTAAAGCCACCAAAATTCTCGGGAATGGGATGTCCCGAGGAAGCGGAGCAGTGGATTGATAGTATAGAAAGAATTTTCAAATTGCTTGGTTGCAATGACCAAGACAAGATAACACTTGCTAAATATCAGTTGGAAGGGAACGCCGTGTATTGGTGGAGAGCATTGAAGGATACCACATTTCCAACAGGTACGGAAATGGTATGGGATGGGTTCATGAAAGCTTTCTACAAGATACATTTTTCTGAGTGTACAAAGGATCGAAAGATTACTGAGTTTGTTCAACTGAGTCAAGAGGGACTAACTGTGGATTAATACGAGGCAAAATTTTCAGAACTTTCTAGGTATGCTCCTAAGTTGATTGAGGATCCCGAGGATAAAGCAAAGAGGTTTCTGAATGGCCTAAGGACTAATATTAGGAAACAGTTAGTGCCTTTAGGTATAAGAGACTAAAATGAAGGGTATGCTCGAGCCCAATGGGTCGAGCAAGAACTCATTAGAGAGCAGATGGAGGATAGGGAAAAGGTCAGATCGGGGCTGCAATGAGTCACAAGGGATGTGCGTAGTGGCAAGCGACCTTTTCCATCTCGGGATACACCTTGGAGTTCCAAGAAAAGGCCCGCTTATGGAAGTTCTGGAGGGACAAGTAAGGGACAATACGTGAATCAGGCTATATTTTAGAACGACTTATGTCAACGATGTAACTGGCGACATGGACCAGGGTCTTGCCTCGATCCCTTGAGATGTTATAAGTGTGGACGGGAGGGTCATTTCAAAAGAGAATGTCCCTAAGGGAGACAACAAGTCAACAATAATCAGTTGCTTCATGCGCTGCCACGCCCAAGGGGAACACTTCCACCAGGAAGGACGCAAAGACCGCGGGCAAAAGGAAAAGTGTATGCAATGACTCAGGAGAAAGCGGAAGCTTCCGAAACCGTTATCACAGGTACGATTTCCTTGAATGATCAAAAGGCTTATGCATTATTTGATCCGGGCGCAACCCATTCCTTTATTGCTGAAAGATATATGCGATTACATAATCTAGAAGTGACACCTCTTGTAACCCCTCTCAGTGTTTCCACACCATTAAAGGATGAAGTATTGTCTACATTAGTTTGTGAAAATTGCGAAATCTCAATAGGGGGAAGGACACATTCTATTGATTTGGTAGAAATAAGTATGTATGACTATGACACTATTATAAGCATGGATTGACTTAGTAAGCAGCGAGCCATTGTAGATTGTTATAGAAAAAGGATTCAGTTTAACCCCCCTGATGAACCTAATTATGAGTTCTTGGGAAACAAACTGACACTCTCCATGAACCTTATTTCGGCAATGGAAGCACATAGACTCTTAGAGCGCACATGATAAAATTTATGTTTATCGATTTCTCTGTTTCTCTGTTCCCTGGAATAGGTTTGGAACAGAAATTCGTTTGGTAACGCAATTTAATTTCTCTATTTCTGAAACAGATTTCTATTCCAGAATTAGAGAAATCGAAGAAATCAGAAGCTGAAATTTTTAACTTCTCAGTTTCTGAAATAGAAATAGAAAAAAAAAATTCTCAACTTTTCAATTTAGTTAATTTAGTCCAAAATATTTTAATAACTTTTTAATATAATCATTTCAATCAATATTGATTGAAAATCTTAACCATTGGGCCAGATGGTGGGAACTGAATGAACAGGGCTTCATTTGTTGCATGCAAGAGATTTCACGCATGGTAATGGTCAACTTACCATATTCATATCTAATGAGTCTTTCTTCACCTACTCTTCCGTAGTATGCCAGACAACGGCTCTATCTGGCTAACTATTTTTTTAATCCTAAACTTCATATTGAGGTGGTAAAAAGGGGTTAGATCATTAGGGTTTCATCCGATTTTTCTTTTATATAGTGTCCTCACTTATCAAGACGCGGATAAAAAGAGATCTAATAAGAAATCTGTTGTTCTTGTAAGAGTGTTGATGAAAAAATAGATTTTGATAATAAATTTTTAAATAATCCTAGTGTTGATAATTTTGAAAACAATTGGTGACGATTTTTTAACATGGTGAGGATTTTTTTAACAAAATTTGGAAAGAAATTGTAATTAGACTTGAAGTTAGGATTTTTTTTTTAGGAGATTAGGCTATTATAATCATGGCTATCATTAGACTTATTCGATTAATGTGAAATCAATTTCGGCAAAAACATAATGACATATTCTCTACAATTGAATTTCAATTGATCTTCTTTTTTTTGCCACGTTGTTTATTTTTCGAAAGAAAATATTGCGTCGTAATAGGAAACGTAAGCACATGTAATAGGAAATTCCATGAAATTGTATTTTCAACTTTTGTAATGTATTAGTATTATTTCGACTATTATTTTTTATTTGAAGATTTCCTATGTCGTTTTAGTTTTATTTCAACTATTATTTTGTATTTGATGATTTCCTATGTTGTTATCTAATCAATTTCTATTCCTAGAAATAGAAATTTTATTCTGTTATCAAACAGATTTCTGTTCCAGAAATAGAAATTTTGAGTCGTTATGAAACAAGTTTTTTTGCTCAGAAACTTGTCCAGGGAATAGAAATTGAGAAATCAATTTCTGGTCAGAAATCAATTTCTGAAATAGAAATTTTATCATGCGCGCCCTTAGATAGGGGATGTCAAGGATATTTAGCGATGGTTAAGGATCAAGAAATGAAAGAGGCGAAGCTAGAGGAAATTAGTATCATACGTGAATTTCCTAATGTATTTCCAGAAGAACTCCCTGGATTTCCCCCAAACCGAGAGGTTGAGTTTGCTATTGAAATACTTCGAGGGATGGAACCTGTATCAAAAGCTCCATATCGGATGTCTTTGGCAGAATTGAAGGAGCTAAAAATCCAGTTACAAGAATTATTAGATAAAGGATTTATAAGACCGAGTGTATCTCCGTGGGGGGGCACTAGTCCTGTTTATGAAAAAGAAGGATGGATCAATGCGTCTTTGCATTGATTATAGAAAATTGAACCAAGTTACAGTTAAGAATAAATACCCCCTACCAAGGATTGATGATCTATTTGATCAACTAGCTGGTAGTTCGGTCTTTTCAAAAATTGACTTGAGGTCTAGGTACCATCAATTAAGAGTTAGAGAGGAAGACGTCCCCAAAACAGCTTTTAGGACTCGGTATGGACACTATGAATTTCTAGTTATGCCCTTTGGTCTAACCAATGCGCTTGCTGCTTTCATGGATCTGATGAATAGGATATTTATATCTTATCTAGATCAATTTGTAATTATTTTTATAGATGACATTTTGGTATATTCAAAAGGGTCAGAAGAGCACAAGGAACACCAACGAATCGTGCTACAAACCCTTAGAGAACACAAATTATATGCCAAATTTAGTAAATGTGAGTTCTGGTTAGACCAAGTAGCATTGTTGGGTCATGTGGTGTCGGAAAAAGGATTAACAGTGGACCCGACAAAGATTGAGACTGTAATTGAATGGCCAAGACCCACTACACCGACGGAGATTCGGAGTTTCTTAGGGCTTGCAAGGTATTATCAAAGGTTCATAGAAGGATTCGCATGACTTGCAAGTCCCTTGACCTACTTGACTAAGAAGAATGTGAAATTTGAATGGAATGATAAGTGTGAACAAAGTTTTCAGGAACTTAAAAGAAGATTGACCTTGGCACCAATTCTAACCCTACCATCAGTATCTGGTGGATTCACAGTATATAGTGATGCTTCCCACCAAGGACTCAGTTGTGTCTTGATGCAACATGGAAAGGTCATAGCTTATGCATCGAGACAACCGAAACCTTATGAAAGAATTATCCTACCCATGATTTAGAGTTGGCTGCGATTATTTTGGCATTAAAAATCTGGAGACATTATTTATATGGGGAGAAGTTTGAAATTTACACCAATAATAAAAGTTTGAAATATTTATTTTCGCAAAAGGAGTTAAATATGAGGCAAAGAAGATGGATGGAGTTATTTAAGGATTATGATTGTGAGATAGTGTACCATCCAGGAAAAGCTAATAAAGTGGCAGATGCCCTTAGTCGTAAGTCGGCTGTGAGTATGACAAATTTGAGAGTGAAAGAATGGAATCTTTTGAAAACCATTGCCAACTCTAAATTTATATTAGAGGTAGACCACCTTTCAGGTGTGTTGGCAACTTTGAGGATTGAACCGCGGGTGATCCAAAGAATACAGATCCTACAACAGTCGAACCCGAGACTGTTAAAAATTCGGGATGAAGTGCAAAGTGGAAGTAGGGAGGAATTTCAGTTGTCTGAGGAAGGAATTGTCAAATATCGAGGACGTCTTTGTGTGCCAAAAGATAAGGAACTTAGGAGGGAGATATTGTCAGAGGCACATAAGAGTGCTTATAGCATCCACCTCGGAGGTACGAAAATGTACCGAAATTTGCGGCAACACTACTGGTGAAATGGTATGAAAAATGATATCGCTAGATTTTTTTCTCAGTGCCTGACTTGTCAACAAGTGAAAGCTGAACACCAAAAGCCTACTGGGCTATTGAAACCCCTAGATATTCCAGAATGGAAATGGGAGCATGTTACTATGGACTTTGTGCAGGGACTCCCAAGGACCTCTAGTGGACATGATTCGATATGGGTAGTAGTGGATCGTCTAACCAAATCTGCTCACTTTATAGCAGTTCGAACATATTATTCAATTGACAAGTACGCAGAAGTATATGTGAGACAAATTGTCCGTCTACACGGTGTTCCCGTGACTATCACTTCTGATCGGGACCCGAGATTTACCTCGAAACTTTGGCAGAGCTTACATGTTGCTTTAGGGACTAAGCTCCAGTTTAGTATAGCCTTTCATCCTCAGACTGACAGACAATCTGAAAGGGTAATTCAAATTTTGGAAGACATGCTAAGAGTCTGTGTGTTGGATTTTAAAGGAAATTGGGATGAAAAATTACCTTTGGCGGAATTTGCATATAATAATATTTTTCAACAAAGTATTAGAGCTACCCCCATTTGAGGCACTGTATGGGAGAGCTTGTAGAACTCCAGTATGCTGGAATGAGGTAGGCGAGCGAAGATTAAATAGCGAGTCATGGGTGTTGAGAATCACTTAGTCAACCACTCAAAGGCTCCCGTTTGGTTAGTTGGTTCCGTTTGATTTAATTTAAGTTTGTAGATTGCGAGTGCTTTGAGTTTTGCCTGCTGTTTTCCAGAACTGAGAACTCTTTACCTCGTTGGTTTGTCAATTTTGTGTGGCTTGTTGTGTTGAGATTTGGGTGAAACTTCTTTCAGGAAAGTTGTGCAAGATACCTTAAACTATGACATATATTTTTCGTGGATTTTTCAGAGGTTAAATAGTCAGTGTATGGACATAAGATTCTATCGGGTGTATGCTGCATAGAACTACAGTACGTGTGACTCTGTGACCTTGCGAATTTTCTTTAGAAATTCCTAGCTTGATTCTGGTCATGATTCCTCATGAAAGTTGTAGCGGACATCTTCATGTATAACATGTAAAAATTTCGTAGAAATTGGTTAAGTTTTATGTACTGAAACATACTCTTAATTGTGCACGCTGATGCTGGAAAACAGTTCAGTTTGTGAGTCTTAGTTGTGCGATTTGCTGCTTTCTGTACATAAATAATTAGGTTCAGCATCCTTCGTGAAAAATGTTTGTTAATGTCTTATTTAAAATATACTAAAATTTTAGAGTCTTTCAAGCCCATTTCATATGGTTTTCAAATTAATTCCCAAAAGTATGCGTTCTGGTTGAGGTTGCCATATTCTGAGTTTGTTGGAATTCATGAGGAAGGTGATCGAATTCCAGGTTATGGTTTTCTGATGGTGTTGCATATGACATATTGTCTGATGTTGTGATTATGATCTCAATAAGACATTGGTTACTTAAGAATTTAATGAGATAGCTTGTGATACCCAAGTTTGTTTAAGTCTATGACTCATACTCGACTTTAGAAAAGCGAGAGCTGTTTTGTGCATTGGAGTTGTCGATGCTGTAACAAGGCGGAACTATGAATGTATGATTGGCTAATGAGCCAATGCGAGACCCCGGGTGTCGAGATGCCTGGAGAGGGGTGATGAATAGTAGCAGTGTTCTCTCCAGAGGTCTGAGAAAGGCTGAATAGCTTCTCAAGGGACCTCGTGATGTCAGGTTGGGTGCGAGAGGGTTCAGGGTGGAGTGTCGTCTCCCCCTAGGTGATTGTTGCAGCTAGATTTCTGTGGATTCAGTAACTTGATGATTCTATTTACTTATTTGTCCTGTTATTGGCCAGTCCAAGTTAGAACTAACCGCCCACTTGCTAAGTTTTTATTTTAAAAACTCACACTTGTTTATTATGTTATTTCTTCAGAGTAGAAGATGTCTGTTGCACCACCTACGCCACCCGTTGCCACAATGACCATCCTTTATGGCTCCTCCACCGACTTTGTATGGCGGCAAGAGGACTTCTAGGACCGATATTTCCCGGGAGTAGTCTTTGTCAAATGCACATCTTGTTTGACAATAGATACAGGGGCGCCTACGGGGCCGGCATATATGGTCTTCGTTGCCCTTTACGCTCGGGTAGATGGACGGCTGGTGGGACCCTTGACACTATATGACGATGGACCAGGGCAGGGTGATAGTCCCGCGGAGTAGGGGGTGACAGAGCAGTGTTGGACATGTGGGAGGACTTTTGTTTTTGGTTGTTTAACAACATGTACATACCCAATGAGAGGCGGGATAATTAGTGTTCGTGGTTTATAGTGTTTTTTGTAGAAATCCCCCTCTCAATCTCATCTTCCCCACGAGTAAAGAAACCAAGTTTATGATAATAGAGCCGAGTAGCTCAGTTTCTTATGACTCCGCTTGACTGAAATTTATTTTTACAATTCTTGAAGTACAAACAAGTTGAGTGAAATCAATGTATATGAGATCCAGGGTTGTCTCAATTTGTCTTGAATGTCTCTGCAAGTAGAGTTCCTAGTGGAGTACAGGAGGCATTAAGGGATCCCAAGTGGGTTCAAGCAATGTAAGAAGAGATAGAGGCTTTACAGAAAAATAAGACTCGAAGACTTGTCGAGTTACCGAAGGGAAAGAAGGTAGTAGGATGTAAATGGGTTTTCACCATCAAATATAAAGCAGATGGTTTTGTCGAAATGTACAAGGAACGTCTAGTAGCAAAGGGATGGCATGGACTACCAAGAAACATTCTCTCCAATTACAAAACTGAACACTGTGTAGGTATTGTTATCACTTGCAACAAATTTGGACTGGCCCTTACATCAATTTGATGTAAAAAATGCGTTCTTACATGGAGATTTGGAAGAAGAGATCTACATGGAAATCCCACCAGGATATGCGTGTGCTGATAAATCGGAAGTGGTATATAAACTCAAGTGGTCGTTGTACGGATTAAAGCAA
Organism: Eucalyptus grandis; assembly: GCF_016545825.1. NCBI lineage: Eukaryota > Viridiplantae > Streptophyta > Magnoliopsida > Myrtales > Myrtaceae > Eucalyptus > Eucalyptus grandis. Next base: position 41,580,684 of record NC_052612.1, on the reverse strand, counting down.
TCACCATAGGCTTAGTTTGGTCGCTTTAGCTCTGCAATGAAAAGGTATAGGTACACTCAAAGTAATTCGGACCATATGTCGTTCCTGAAACGGCAGCATGACAAAATGACAGCATTGATTATATACGTAGATGACATGATCATCACAAGGGATGACCTTGAGGAGATCACAGAACTTCAAAGGAAACTGGCAAATGAGTTCGAGATGAAGAACTTGGGGGGCTTGAAATATTTTTTGGGTATTGAAGTGGCCAGATCAAAGGAGAGTATATTCTTATCTCAACGAAAGTATGTGTCAGACTTGTTGGCTGAGGTGGGGATGTTGGATTGCAAACCTGCCGATACCCCTATTGTACAAAATCATAAACTTGGAGTTTTCCCTAATCAGGTATCGACCAATAAGGACCGATATCAAAGGTTGGTAGAGAGATTAATTTATCTATCGCACACTCGACTTGACATTGCATATGATGTAGGAGTTGTAAGTCAATTTATGCACGCTCCTAGTGAAGATCATATGAATGTTGTAGTTCGGATTTTACGCTACTTGAAGTCAACACCAGGGAAAAGACTATTCTTTGCGAAGAATAATCACCATGAGGTGGAAGGATTTACAAATGTTGATTGGGCTGGCAATACATCGGATAGGAGATCGACGTTAGGCTACTTCACATTTGTGGGAGGAAACTTTGTTACATGGAGGAGCAAGAAACAGAAAGAAGTAGCTTTGTCAAGTGCTGAAGCCAAGTTTCGAGGGATGGCTAAAGGACTATCTGAGCTTTTCTGGCCAAAGAAGTTGTTTGACAGAACTTGGTTTTCCACCTAAGTCAGGAATGCAACTGTTTTGTGATAATAAGGCCGCAATTCAGATTTCCCACAACCCAGTTCACATGACTTTACTAAACATGTTGAAGTTGATAGGCATTTTATCAAGCAAAATCTGGATGATAGGGTGGTGAGTTTTTTATTTATCAAATCTAATGTTGACACCTAAATTTTGGCGACTCGTTTAGTTATTTACTGCATTAAAAAATTAGGGGTTAATTTTATCCCTGAAAAAATAATTAATTGTATAACATATAGATTTAGGTGCATTTGCATTTTTTGCATTTGATCAGCGGCGGATGAGCTTCACCTTTACGAGTTGACAATTCAGTATTTTCAAATTATTCTTCCAATATTCGGTAATTATTTCATATGTTCACATTAGGCGATATATTGTAGAAGATTGGAAGTTTAAGCATGAAATATCAAGAAGAATATCACACGTGGGGGTATTTTGAACGATATATTCTATGACAAGAAATATTTCATAATCAAAGGAGATTTCATGCGTGAGCTGAGAAAGGAAGTGAAATAATCCATGAAAATCAAAGTTATTCACCTATATAAGAGCCACGTACGGAGAAGATAGGAGGGGGGCCACACAATACAGAAAGACACGGCCACATTGAGGGTTTTTCTTCGGACCACTAGGCAAAGGGTGCTTCTCTTCGTTCTTCTAAGGACACAACACAAAAACAAAAGAGAAAAGCTTTAGAGGAAAAAGTCAAAAGAAAAAGTTGTGCAGCAGCAACTGCAGAAGGAGACAGAGAGAAGGTGACATGAGAGGTGAAATAAAAAGAAAAAAAGAGAACAGAACAGCACAAAACAGCACTGTTCCTCTTCTTCGGGCGGCCTCCTCGTCGTCGACACCTCCACCTCCGCGCCCCAGCACCAACCCGCGATGCCAGCACTTGCACCGCCCTAGCGCCGGTCACCGCGCTAGCGCTAGCCACCTCGCCGATCACCGCCGCGCTGCCGGTCCGCGCCTGCCTCTCCGCCCGAGTGCCGACGTGCGCTCGTCCCCCCGTGTCTGCTGTCGCTGCACTACAGTAGTACCCCGACACCGTTGCTCCTGCGCCGCTCACAACCTCCAGATCCTGCACCTCTGCCCATGCCTCCGCCTCGTCTGCAATCTGCAAATCTCGTGATCCAACACTGACACCTGCCGCTAATGCTCGCGACCCCGTCCACCTCGTCGCCGCTGCAACCTGAGGCCAGAAGCCACCACTCGTGTCCGCTGTCCGCCGCTTGCGGTGCCTCTGCTCCGCCCGTGACCTACAGTAGCTGAGCCCTTGCTCGCCGTCTTCGAGCACCACCACTGCTGCGACCCGACGCTAGAAATCGCCGCACCACCGTAACATCTCCGGCTGATCCCAAGCATCCCAGCAGCACCACGAATTGTTGAGCCAAGCCCCGAAGATTACTACTCTCTGTTTTTGCAGGTTTACCAGTGCCCTTGTCTATGTCCAGCAACAAAACCGTGGCGTCTCACGTGTTCCGAAAAGAGGATAAAGTTGCCGCAGAAGATTAATTTTAGGCCAGGAGCTCATGAAGAATTTAGACGTGTGGAGATATTCTTTAGTGGAAGAATAGAGAACAGACTTCGGGTCTCGTGACCGCGAGTACACCGCTGGCCAACCTTGGTCGCGGGTCGTGAGTAGCCGTTTGAGGATCGGAATTCGGAAGCCAATATTCGAATTAGGTAAAAATCTTATCTATTTTGATTTTCGAAAATTCCGTTTCCTTATTTGATAAATTCGTTGATGCCCATGATGGAAATTTCCGATATGCTAAGATATGTGAAATCTCGAGTAGCCTTCTAAATTAGGAAATCTTCCTAATTTCGCAACGTGCATATGATTGATAGTCCGATTTCACGCTCGAAATACGACTCGCAATCGCACGGAAAAATCGCCAAATCCGATCTCACGCTCGAGATATGATTCGCGATTTTATTTGAAATTGGTCAATCCGATCTCATGCGCGAGATACGATTCGTAAATTTATTTCCAAAATGGACATGGATGATATATTGCCTGATTTGTTGCCGTGATGTTCTTTATGTCTTATTTTGATCGCTCCCGTAAAAGAAAGGAAAAATCCAAAAAAAAAACTAAGTTAGATTAGGTTCGTTTTAGAATATTCCTCGTTTTAGGGTTATCTTGCATGATTAGAATAGGAAATTTATTTATTTCGAATTTTTGAAAAAATGAAAAATCCAAAAAAATGCATTCGTTTAGGATGTTAGTTGCATGTTTAGTTATGTGGCAATTTTAAATTTCGAATTTTATAAAAATAAAATAAAAATATCATGCATATGTCATGTAGAATTAGGGCATTCTTTGCACATCATTGCATGTTAGGATTGCATATTATAGGTTTAGATAATTTCTCCTAAATAGATTGCATGCTTATTAGGAAAATAAAAATCATGTGCACGTCATATAGAATTAGTTTCATACAATGCACGTCATTTAGTGATTTTTGTTAGATGCATTTAATTAGAAATTGCCCGTCATTAGAATTAGGTCATTAGATTAATTTAGATTGCATATTTAAATGTTGCATTTCTTTAATTTCGAATCTCATAGAAAATACAAAAAAAAATTATTTAGAATAAATCATCTCATGCTTAGGATAGACTACATGCTTAGTTATGTCATATTGTTTAGGTCATATAGCTAAGTCCTGTTGCCATGTCATATCATTTCATGTTAAATTAGTGGCATGCATTGCATATTGCATTATTTTCATTAATTAAGTGAAAACAAAACAAAAATTGCGTGTTAATTAGAAATCATATTTAAGACTGCTAATGTGAATTCTAAACTAACAATGCAGATGCTTTCGTTGCTATAAGGTAAGTCCTGCAATTTATTCATTTGCTTTCTTGAGTATTAAATTGGTGGTTTGCGTACCTGCATAGTCACTTCACATGTTAGGGAAGTAGATTCAAAATCAATTCAAACTGCCTGCAAAAACATTTTTGAAATTAAAAGAATGGTACCGAAAGGGCATTAGAGAAATCTAGTGTAACCAAGTCCCCGTACCCATAATCTCTGGTTCATAGGAATAAAGTAAATCTCTCATTACTTTACTTGGGTTTCTAATTGACCCACCAAAATAGATTAGTGGCGACTCCTAATTAAAAATTGCATGTTAAGAACTTGAACCGAAAGTCGCGAATTGGTATGGGCTTAGGAGAGCCCGAGTTAAGTCTAGGCTTAACAATCCATTAGTCAAACCCTAGGTGGTGCACACCCGAAAAATTTGGTCACGACATCTAAAGACCAGTTGGCAGACATACTTACAAAGGCTATATCGAGTCGAGCATTCCACAGCTCACTTGTCAAGCTGGATATCAAAGATATTTTCTCACCAGCTTGAGGGGGAGTGTTAACATGAGCTGTCAATTAAAACCTCAATAGGAGAGTTTCTCTATTTAAAGTCTTTGTATATATGTATCTTCTAATTTGTAGAAGATCTCATGATTTGTAGTGATTTGTAGGAGATTATAGGGCGGCTTACGCCGGTGTATATATGTGTGGTTATATTATTGTAAAAAGAGAAGAACACAAAAGAAAAAAAAAATTGTTACTAGTCAACATCATTTTCCTAAATGAACCAAACGCTGGAAGATGAGGAAAATGTTTTCTCGAAAATTGTTTTTTGCAAAACAAACACACCATTCATTTACAAACCATAAAATCATTACCCATAAAATGAAACTTAGAGGCCCACTTGCTTTGGTGAATTTTGCCATTACTTTAGCAAACCCACCTCGTCCCCAAAAACAAAGAAAAGAAATTCTCGTCACGAAATTAACGTGTGTAACAATTAAAAAAAAAAAAAAACCTTAACGATCAGTGATTTGACTTCAAATGCGTAATATGGGGCCGTTTGGTTTAGCTTTCCCAATGGACTTTCAACCGCAAAAGCCCCTTGGGAAAAAAAATTAGTGTTTGGTTCAGCATTTGGAGCCCCCATTCCCCAAATGCTGACCTTTGGAATGTTGAAAGCCCAAAGCAGGTGGGGCCTGCTTTGGGCATTTCAGCATTTTCAGCATGCTGGTCCTTTGGTTTAATGAATTTTTGCCGAATGCCTATTTTACGCTCAATATTTCTTAAAAGTCCAATTTTACCCTAGATTGAACAAAACCCTAACTCTTTTCACGTTTTCCTCTCTTCTACAGCATTCTCCATCGGCTCTCTTCTTGTCTCTCTCCCTGCAATTCGCACCACTCCATCACGATTTGATTCCAAGCACCACTACAACAAGGTCGAAGTTCGTCACGACGAGCGAGCGAGATCTGGATCTTCTACCCTTTTGACAAGTGAGCAAATCCAAGATCCAAGCAATCCGAGCACCACTCCATCTGGATCGTCTCTCACCCATGATCGGAGGTCCTCCTCTCGCGAATCGGCGATGGCGACGGCGACGGCTCTACTTCCTACTCCTGTGACGGCGACGGCTTTACTTCCTGCTCTTGCGACGGCGATGGCTCTGCTTCCTGCTCCTGCGACCGACCTTCTGACCCAGCTGAAGGAACTCAAGGCCGAGCTTGCCCTCCTTCACGTCGCCAAGGTCACCGATGGCGCCCCAAACAAGCTCTCCAAGATGTACATCCCTATTCTTACTTCATTTTTAGGCGAGTGACTTTAGGGTGTGCTGGGGGTAGGAATTGACGACCAGGGTTTTGGGTTTTTCGCCTCAGTTATTGATTAGGGGTTGCTTTTTTTTTTTATTATTGTTGTTGGAATTCTAGAGATTGGTTCAGCACCAGCCCACCCAGTACCCGACGTTGGAAGAGCTGAGCATCGGGAAAATCAAGTTCAAAGCTTTTGATCTGGGAGGCCATCAGATTGCTTGTAGAGTGTAGAAAGACTATTAAGGTATGCCCCAGATGTGAGTTTGAGAGTTTGTTTTGCACCTTTAGATGTTGCGCACCGAGGGTACTTCAGTTGATTGTGAAGTGTCTGCATAGTAGCCCTCACATAAGCTGTAATTGCTACCCTAGGCTTGGATTTTTATGCTCGTAAATGTTTCTTTCTTTCTTCCTTGATGATGACACATTATCAGAGTTGCTTGTTGCCAGTGCTCGTTGATTGTCATGTTCTTGCTCTGTTTAGATTTCTGCAGCTGTAATCTCGTCATGAGTTTCGGTTTTTCTTTTTTTAATTTGCGTAGGGGGGCGCTTTGTTGAATTTGTCTGGTTGTGCTACACTACGATTGTGTTGTCTTTGGCGTTACACATCCTTAAGCCTTGGCATTGTCTTGCAAAAAAAATCTCTCCACTCTGCTACTTTTTACCAATTTCATTTCATGAATTATGTGTTACTTTAAGTGGATGTTTCAAAATAAAGAGAAACTAATCTGAGTTTGAGCCTCAGCTGAAACTGTGTGGGCTTTGTTTGGGTTGCAATGTGTTTGTGCACATATACCATTTCTGGTTCCTACCTAAGCCCACTGGCAAATAATTTCCCTTGTTTTCCTCTATTTTCCTTACGTCTTTCCATTCACAAGGACGAATTGGAGCCATCCACGTTTTTCGCCAAATATGCATGCGCAAGGAATACTATTTCGGCTTCTTTTTTTCTCAGCTCAGGTATTTGTGGCAAAACAAATTGAACGGTGATTAAATGCGAGATGATGTTCGGAGGCTAACAGGTATATGAGTTAATTCGTGAATATTCCTAACGGCAAAAGTACACTTTAAGTACCCACCCCATTAGTGGTCGCGTGGTTTGCGCTCAATCGCTCTACCGGTAGGGAGCGAGTTCAAATCCCTGCGTTCGCTTGTGCGACTCACCCGCAGCCGGGTCGGTGGGTGGGCTCGGTTCGCCCCAAGTTTACGCAACTCGTGCTCAAGGTTCCCAAGTCACCAAAAAAATTCAAATGTCAAAAATTGGCACAAATGGACACTTAGGCCCCGTTTGTTTGCGTTTCTTTTTTTTGTTTTTAAACAGTTTTTCTGTTTTTTTGTTCCTGGGAACAAAAAAGGAACAAAAACGCGTTTGTGTGCGTTTCTTTCCTTTTTTGTTCTTTTTGTTCCCAGGAACAAAAAAAAATGCAAACAAGAAACACAAATTTTGTGTTTCTTGTTTCTGAACACAAATCGAAACACTTTTTTTTTTTTTTTCTTTTATTTTCTTGTTCTTCTTTCATGGCCGAGGCCGGTCGCCGGCCTCGGCCACGGCCGGCGACCGGCCGACGAGGGCCGCGGCCTCGCCCGCCCACGGCGAGGCTCCCGGCCCCGGCGAGGCCGAGGCCGACCCCAGCTCGGCCGACGCTCGCCGTAGGCCGGGCGAGGGTCGGCCTCGCCATGGGCAGGCGAGCTCGAGCTCGCCCGGATCCGCGAGCGAGGCCGACCTCGCCCGGCGGCCGGCGAGCCTCGGCCTCGCCGAGCCACCGCCCGCGACGCCGACTGGGCGGGTGGCTCGGCGAGGCCGAGGCTCGCCGGCCGGGGGCGAGGTCGGCCTCGCCGGATCTGGCGAGCTCGAGCTCGCCCGGCCATGGCGAGGCCGACCTCGCGCCGGCTGGGCAAGCTCGGCCTCGCCGGATCAAGGCGAGGCCGACCTCGCGCCGGCTCGGGCGAGCTCGATCTCGCCCGATCCGGCCTCGAGCTCGCCCGGCGGGCCGAGCCGCCCGGCGGCGAGCCTCGGCCTCGCCGGCGGTGGCCCGGCGAGCCGCGCCTCGCCCGCCGGCCGGGCGAGCTCGGCCCTCGGCCGGCCGGTCGCCGGCCAAGGCCTTGGCCGGCGACCGCCAAAAGAAGAAAAAAAAAAAATGAAAAAGAAAAAAAGAAAAAAAGGAAAAATAAGAAAAAAATAGAAAAAATAAAAGAAATAAAAAAATTATCCAAATTTACCAAACATGTTTCTGTTTATTTTTATTCCCGGAACAAGTTTACCAAACGCGTATTTTTGTTCAAAAATTGTTCCCCGGAACAGAAATACTTTTTCTATTTCGTTCCCACTGGAACAATTTTTAAACAAACACAACCAAACGCGCCCTTAAGTGCCAAAAGTTACAAAAGTGACACTTAAGTGCCAAAATCGGAGAGAAATGAATCATTTAAGTGCTAATCCGGCTAAAATCCGGCCAAAATGCTTACGTGCACAATTTCCGTCGAAGTAAGTGCAAAATGGTGTTATTTTGCATACGACGTGGTCAAACAATACAAAAACGATGTCGTTTTGGTGCGACGTAATAAAAAATTAATATAAAAATTAATTAAATTAAATTTAAAACTATTTTTTAAAAACATTTTAAAATATAAATACAAATATTTAAAAAATTTAAAATTTAAAATTTAAAAACTAAAATAAAAAGAGGGGGAGAGGCGGCTGAGGGCTCCCACCGCCGCCGGAAAGGGCCGACGACCGGTGACCTCGACCGACCAGTGGCAAGGGCCCGCGAGCCCTCGCCTCGATCAACGCGAGGGTCACGGCCCTCGCCTAGCCGAGCCAAGGGCCACCACCTCCTGCGCCGCCGGCCCCTCTTCCCTCGCCGCCTCCATTTTTTTATAATTTTATATTTTTTTTTAAATTTTATAATTTTAATTTTTAAATGTTTTAAATAAATTTAATTTAATTAATTTTTATATTAATTTTTTACAACGTCGCACCAAAACGACGTCATTTTGCACTCGCTTCACCAGAAAATTAACATATCAGCATTTTGGTCGGATTAGCACTAAAGTAATCCATTTCTCCGATTTTGGCTTAAGTATCACTTTCATAACTTTTGATATTCCCTTACTCAGGCGTCCGGTGTCTATTCCTAATGGTCATTTTATTTTCTTTATTATTATTATTATTATTATTATTATTATTATTATTATTATTATTATTATTATTATTATTATTATTATTATTATTATTATTATTATTATTATTATTATTATTATTATTATTATTATTATTATTATTATTATTATTCTGACTAATTTCTGCATTGCCATATGGGGAAGTATGAGAATACAATGCGGTCTCACCAACCTTTGTCCCCCAGTTGCTGTCTTACTCGGAAAGTGGCTCGCCCTTCTCCACCCACCGGCCGCACCTCTAGAAGATAGCCCACCGGAATTAAATTTTTGGGACCACAATGTAAATGGTTCATGAATTTTAATTTAACGTGTGATATTGCTCATGAACTTTTAATTCATGTGATGTGGTCCCTAAATCTTAGTCACATCATTGCAACGTAAGAGGGCAAAAATAATTTTAAAAAGAAATGCCGTATTTTCTATTGGTCAAATTGACAGAATTAATAAAAATAACTTATTTGCACCAATCTGACAAGCTTAGAATTTAATATATTTTTTGAAAATTTTAAAACTCGATTATACTTTTATGACAAGTTTCAGGATTTTTGGTAAAAAGATGTAATTAGATTATCAAAAGTAAATTTATTTGAAATACCCAAGATAATTTAAATTCAAATTTTTCTTTTGTGATTTGGGTTGGGTCTAATGAGTTTTGATTTGGGTGCAAAGCCGGTTATCATTTTAGTATTTTAAAAAAACAAAGTAAGCAAAAGGAATTTTTTGCACCAAGACCACGTCGAGAGAACATGCATACCCAGTATTTGTTAAAAAAATAAAAATGAATTGAACAGCAGCAAGTGATATCACATTCTTCCAATGTTAAAAGTGATTTCGGCCTAATCATCAAGAAGGCAAAGAAAGAAAAAATAAAGCAGCATAACATATAACCAATTCACCAACTCCCTCCCTCGTATTTTGCCAGGCGTCCCATTCTATATATCATCGACCTCCCTCCTACGATCCAACCATCATCTCTTCTCGCCTCTCCACCCCAGAGAGAGATCCCACGCCAATGGCTCTCCCACTGATCCTCCTCTCCATCCCCGTCCTCCTGCTCCTCCTCCTCGCCCACCAGCTCTACCAGCGGCTCCGGTTCAAGCTCCCGCCGGGGCCACGGGCATGGCCGGTGGTCGGCAACCTCTACGACATCAAGTCCGTGCGGTTCCGGTGCTTCGCGGAGTGGTCCCAGGCCTACGGACCCATCATATCGGTCTGGTTCGGTTCCGCCCTGAACGTGGTCGTGTCAAGCTCGGAGCTGGCCAAGGAGGTGCTCAAGGAGCACGACCAGCAGCTGGCGGACCGGCACCGGTACCGGTCGGCCGCCAAGTTCAGCAGGGACGGACAGGACCTCATATGGGCCGACTACGGCCCCCACTACGTGAAGGTCAGGAAGGTGTGCACCCTAGAGCTCTTCACCCCCAAGCGGCTCGAGGCCCTCCGCCCCATCCGGGAGGACGAGGTCACCGCCATGGTCGAGTCCATCTTCAAGGATTGCACCAGCCTTGGTAACTTCTCCTCCTTTTTTTTTTGGCATTCGCAGCCTTCTTTCTTCCGTTCTGCATCAAAGAGAAGACTGATCTACCGAACTTGAACGTGAGTAATGCGAAAAACTGTATTGAAACAAATGAACAACGTCCAAACGACGGCAGAAACCCATCACGCCGCGCTCTTCAAAATGATTTTCTATACGAGTCTTAATGGATTCTAAGTTGAGGTCTAAGTCGTAAATCTGTTTACGGATAGAACAGCCGCTCGTTCGGTCCAAAAAATAGTGGCGCGAAGGGGTAGATTTTCCTCCTCGTTGAAGTCGACGTTTGCCGATGCAAAAATGAGGTTTCTCATGATCAAGAAAAGTTTAGTACATGAATGACGGGACCCTTTCCATCCCGAGATGGTTTTGCCCTTTTACCGTTTCTCTTCTCCGGTCGTAGCATATTAAAAGGTTTAAGTCATTTGGTCGGCCAGATCTGACAAAATCAACCTCGAATGGGTGCCAGAAACGAGGTTCATAGGGTACGTACTTCGCGTCACAGCTTTGAGTATTGCAGTTCTCTTGTCAACAAGTATTTGGGGGAGAAAAAGCATTATCCACCCAAATGATCAATTTTCATCATTTTTAAAGTAAAAATTTTCATCAATATATTTGAAATGAAAATTTTTTCTTTATTAGCCACGATTTAATTCGAATTTGTTATCAATAAATTTTACAAAAAGAGGAAGGGGTGGACCGTTATTTTAATATAGGGGCCTTCTTCAATGAATGTGACTATTAAAGAGTTGATTGCCACCACCAATCACCAACCTGACATGATTTGAAAAGAAAAAAAGAGAGAAGGAATTGGTCGTCAAGACATTGACTTTAGTGTTAGGATAAAAGAAAACTCGGATTTCTCCATTTCCCAGCAATTGGCACAAAATCAGAATGCGCGAATGCCTACTAGATCTCAGGTAACACGAGATTGTTTACATTAGGTGATAGGGAAGATTGAATGCTTGGTCCATGTACACAAAGTCAATTTCTGCCAACTTCTCTTTTTATGAATGAATTTAATGTTGGAAATTTTCTATAATATGGGCTTACATTAATTAATTAATTTTTTATTTTAAATAATCGGGTTAATGGATATTCCAATATTTGTTGAACCCTACAGTGATATGATTAAATTGAGTATTGGCATCTATTGATAGCGGGCCTAGTTGAGCAGCAAAGTGTAGGCAATTGTGTTTGACTGAAGCCCGTAATGGGAAGAGCCCAATTGACACGCTGTTAATTAGGGTTTGTTAGGTCCCCTCTCTAACCTAAAAAATGGTAAGTTATACCTATTAGTTGCTTTAATCACATTGAAAGTTGTTGTACTGAAATAGGTCATAGAGAGGAAGATCTGGCATTCGATAGATCACTGATATCATATTGATCTATTTTTCTTCAAGTGAAGCAATGGCTCATACAGGTACGCTTTAATTCCGTTATGTTTATTGATCTTGGTGTTTTACAATCATATATACATCTGTTTCTTCTTGATTGATTAGTTGTTTATGTGAATAACTTTCTACATGTGGTATCAAAGCTAATCATATATGATTGTAGAACCCAAGAATATGGGCATTACTTTTTCATGTGGATTTTTTGCTCGATTGATCTTGAAACCACAAGGCTTTTGTTCTACATGTTGAGGTCTTTCCAACCATATATAATTTGCATAATTTCATTGAGAATTGAGAGAGAATTTTAAATTTGAAATTTTAGGATTTATACATGAAAAAGTTTTAGAATTTTCAAATTACTTGCAATTAATTTATGTTCGTTACAAATTGTTGCATGGGTATTTTAGCATCCTTTTATTGCATTAAAGTAAGCCCCATCTTCCTCTCCGTTCTCTAAATTTCGAAATCTTAATTTGGAAAACCGTTGCTACATGCTCGTTCCTTCAGTGACTTGATTGGTTTGGCGTGATCGGTTCGATAATCAATTTGGTTTTTCTCGGATGGGTTGGTATGGGAGAGGTACGAGTATAGATTAGGATTACTTTGCTATTGATAGCCTCTTATGCGCATGTTTCGCTTTCTTGTTTTGGTGCAATGACCCTGTTAGATGCTGACATTCGGCGCTTTTGGATGATGGGTTTGCGGAGATTTTGTTGTTTTGTGAGCCTGTTCGAGGGTTAAGTTGAACAATAATGGGTTGACTATCGGTAGTAAATTACTCGGTAGACATTTATGCAGCTCCCAGAGATTTTGTTCTCTCTCTTCCATTAATGATGCCACGAGATTTGAGATTACTCCCTCTTTGCTTCTCCTTTGAAAGCAAAGTCATGATGTGGATGCGTAGTACTCATGACCTGGCCACGTCGAGGGCCATGTTCGTCCTGTTCTCGTTTCAACCTAACGTTTCGGGGTGTTTTGGTGGAAATAAGGATTGCTTTTAGCTTCTTCTTGAACAACGTTAGCGCATTGAACACGTTATTCTTGGGAAACTCGGCTGCTTTTTCTGCTTTAAGTTACTATGCTTGATATGGTAAATGATTCCGAGTCGAATCAGCAGTGTTAAGACCAGAACGATTTGCCATGTGAGTGCAGATAATTCGGGGAAGACCCTGCTGGTGAGGAAGTACCTGGGGGCGGTTGCCTTAAACAACATAACGAGGCTGGTGTTCGGGAAGAGGTTCATGAACGCCGAGGGCGTGATAGAAGGGCAGGGCCTCGAGTTCAAGGCGATCGTGTCAGACGGGCTGAAGCTTGGCGCATCGCTCGTCATGGCAGAGTTCATCCCGTGGCTCTGCTGGATATACCCGATGGAGGAAAAGGCGTTCGCCAAGCACAGCGCGAGGAGGGACCGCCTCACCCGGGCCATCATGGAGGAGCACACGGTAGCCCGCCAGAAGAGCGGGGCCAAGCAGCATTTCGTCGACGCCCTGCTCACCCTCAAGGACAAATACGACCTCAGCGAAGATAACATCATAGGACTCCTCTGGGTAAGTTTAACGACCGGCTCTGGACACCTGGTTTAGTCCCGAAACCAAATGGTCTACTGCAGATTCTAGGAATTTCCTTGGCATTGGAACCGACTCCATGGTCCATACCATATGCAGGACATGATCACAGCAGGCATGGACACTACTGTTATTTCAGTGGAGTGGGCAATGGCCGAGCTGATCAAGAACCCGAGGGTTCAACAGAAGGCCCAAGAGGAGCTCGACCGGGTCGTCGGGTTCGAGCGTGTGGTGACTGAGTCCGACTTCTCGAACCTCCCTTACCTCCAGTGCATTGTTAAGGAAGCGCTCCGGCTGCACCCTCCGACCCCGCTGATGCTCCCCCACCGGTCCAACTCCCACGTCAAGATCGGCAGCTACGACATCCCCAAGGAGTCGAACGTCCACGTGAATGTGTGGGCCATCGCCTGCGACCCGGCCGTCTGGAATAGCCCGCTCGAGTTCAGGCCCGAGCGGTTCCTCGAGGAAGATGTGGACATGAAGGGCCACGACTTCAGGCTGCTCCCGTTCGGCGCGGGCAGGCAGATGTGCCCCGGCGCACAGCTCGGGATCAACCTGGTCACGTCCATGCTGGGCCACCTGCTGCACCATTTCGTCTGGACTCCGCCGCAAGGGACAAAGCCGGAGGAGATCGACATGTCCGAGAACCCCGGGCTGGTCACGTACATGTCGACGCCTGTGCAAGCCGTGGCCACGCCTAGGCTACCCCCCGAACTGTACAAACGCATGCCGTATGAAATGTAATTTTCCCTCTTAACTGTTTTAGATTACGGGTGATGGGTTTTTATGTTCAATGGGCTTATTTAAGCCCGCCGTTGAGCTAAAACTCGACCCGTAAATAAAGGGCCCATAGAAGAGTGCAGTTATGGTAAAATAAAATAAAAAAATGGGGAAATTATCAGAATAGTTGGATTATCTGAGCAGTTACGTAATCTGAAGAGTTATGTAATCTAAATAGTTACGTTATCTGAGTTACGCTTTTGAAAAAAAGAAGAGAGAATACATTTTTCTCTGTTCAACGTTCTCTTAGTTTTTCCCAAGAGACAGTGCGCTCCTCTTCACGAACGGAATCAGGTCTTCAAGAATTCCTCATAAAACTACGATGATGTTTAATCTATGAAAAACAAGGTATGTTCGACTCCATAATATACCTTATGATCGGTGTAACATATTATTCTGTGCACATTTTCCGCGCTCGTTTTCTGTGTTCAATTGAGTATCGGATCGTTTTTGGGAATATGTTTCTCAACATTGGTATCAGGGCGATGTTGTTCATGTTTCCTGATTAGTGTTGATATTTATAAATTGTTTTTTTGTTGAAATTTCATGAAATGCCGCTGTCGGTTGCTCGAGGACGGAAATCCCGACACCCGTATTATTCACACCCCCTTTTTTTATTTTTCATAAATCAAAACTCGTTCTTGATAGTGCAAGGTCATAGTTCTCGTTGAGACGAGAAAAATGACAGGTGGCCCGCCGCAAGGGGCCACCGAATGCGTTGCCACACGCGGCCAGAAGATTCGGCGTCGTCGGTGCGTGTAACACACGCATCAAGGCAGTTCCTAGGCGTCTGCAACACACACACTAGTGGGGCAAACCGCACGCGTGTGCATGGCAAGCGTGTGGCAATTGCTTGCATGTGCGCACACATGCTAGCTGACGTCATCGTGACATCAGCCAACAGTTGTCCACGCACTCGTAGGGCACGTGAGGTGACGTCACGATGACGTCACTAGTCGGGTCAGTCAAATTGACCCATTTGACCCGACCCATATCCGCTAACCCGTTGACCTGACCCATTGACTTGTTAACCCGACCCAGTCATTAGTTGCCCGTTGACTGGAGTTGACCACCATTGATCGAAAAAAAAAAACAAAAAGGAGGAAAATTATGTTTTTCCATTTTGTTCGTTGTGGATTATAAGTAATCCCTTTTGTTCTGCATTTGTTGTAGAAATTATGATACGTTTTGTACGTAGGCCTATATTTCTGAGAACAAATGAAGAAAAGGCAATACTTGAAAGGCTAAAAATAGAATTAGCTAATTATCGATGGACTGACGGAGATATAGTGTCACATGTGGTTAGGGTCAATCAGATGATACAAGAAATCATCTAAAAGGGTTATCTCATGCCAACTTTTGAGATGGTGCAATTCTCCATGAACACTCTTCCACTAGAATGGCAAGGAGTGTTGAATCGTCTATGAGAGATCAACAGAGTTCATAAATATAAAAAGCTTGTAATGGCTTTTATAGATGAATATTATCGGATTGAAGTTATAAAGACTGTGACCCAAAGAATGATTTCAATCCGGTGGGGGATGAATGTGCGAAAGAGAACTCCTAAGGGATATCCGTCTGTTTTTTCGTGGTTGCCGAATGTGCCTAAAGATTTTATAGAGGATAATTTGAAGAAATTAAAAGATTCTTTTCATTTTCGTAGGTTGACTTGGTGTTAGCTATTTCTAGTGGTTTTTATTAGTATGTTTTAATGGATATCTTATGTAAATATTTTCTACTTAGTTGATGTCGTTGTAGCAATTAATGTATTAGTTACATTATATTAAAATATTATTATTCTATCATTAATGGATGTCCAATATCAATTGTTTATGTTGTTATTAATTGTTGTGGGTAGTTCATAAAAGTTTTTATAGCTTCAAATAACTTATTTTGCATAGAAGATTATGTTAATAATAATTTCAAGCTAGGATTTTGAATGATGGTTGGAAACATAGTGACATTTTAATTCTGAAACCTTATTTGAAATTATTCATTAATATGATAAGTTTATGCAAAATTGATGCATAAATGATAGGCATTAAAAATCCGTGCATATGTGTCTGATATGTTTAAATCCAATGGCTTCAGCAACTAAGAGCATAATTGCTGAGTTGAACAAAGAAGAAAATTTGAATGGCGAAAATTGTGAAATATTAAATATGAAAAGTCAATATGTGCTTGAAAAGCAAAAGGCACTAAAAGCTTCTAACCATGTTATGGAAGAACTTGAGGATGTTGTGCGTTACTTTGAGCTAGCAGAGAACCGCCCAAAGGCATTTGCTGTGCTGTTCTAGCTCAGAAGGGGCTTTGAGCTCTAAGGGCAAGCGCATTGATTCGTTCAAAAGGTAGAAATGCAAAGGATCAAGTCCTACTAGCAAGAAACTAAGAGTTAACTAACATAAGAGAGGAAAATGCCATTGAGTGAAGATAATTTCAAGAGTGAAATATTATAACTGTGCCAGAAGGGTCACTATTGTGAGCCAAAGAAGATAGACACCTCTTATACTCTTAAGAATTTTACTTATGTGTCAAGTTATGTATTCTTAATTGAATCTAATCCTTTGTGTGGACTGTAAATTCAAAAGCAACAGACCATGTAGCGAAGGATAGAGAATCCTTCGTGGAATTTCAACGAGTATCGACTGGAACTAAATGGATCTATATAGGAAATAACTCAAGAGCCGAAATGAAATGAATTGGCACCTATCAATTAAACATGCATGGTGGACACACTTTGCTCCTACATGATGTATTATATGCTCCGGAGATTCGTCGAAATTTAGTATCTGTTTTAGTGTTGGTAAAGTATGGTTTTAGTTTGAACTTCCATAATAGTGATATGGATTTGTATTTGAATAAAAACTACTATGGTTATGGTTATTTTCTAGATGGTTTTATCGTATTGAATATTGACTGTGGTAATGTCAATGTTTGTTATTCCATTTTCACATCTTTTAATTCATATGATAATGATGTAAATGTATGGCATGCTAGACTTGATCATATTGTCCAACAACGTATGAATAGGCTAGCCAAAGAGGGCTTGTTAGACAATATTGAAAAAGTCGATTTGTCAATATATGAGTATTGCCTAGCAAGGAAAACAATAAGAAAACAATTTGGAAAATGTAAAAGAGCTTAATTTCCTTTGCAATTAATCAATTCTGACATCTGTGGTTTAATGAATGTAAGGGGAATGCATTGGGCTATTTATTTCATCACATTTATAGATGATTATACTTGATTCAGATATATCTATTTGATTTCTCATAAATCTGAAGCATTAAGTTGTTTCAAAAAGTTTATAAGCTTGATAGAAAATCAATTAGATAAGAAAATAAAAGTATTGAGATCCGATTGAGGTCGAGAATATTTATCTGATGAATTCAGAAATTTATGTGATGAAAAAAGAATAGAAAGACACTTGTCTATTCCCTACACTCTTCAACAAAATGGTGTTGCGGAAAGAAAAAATAAAACCCTACTAGAAATGGTTAGGTCCATGATGGCGCATGCTAACTTACCTATCACCTTTTGGAGTAATGTTTTATTAAATGTTGTCTATATACTTAACCATATGCCCTTCAAATTAGTTACTTTCACTCCAAATGAGTTATGGATATGTAGAAAACCATACTTAAATTTTCTTAAACCGTGGGGTTGTGCTGCCTATATTCATGAACCCTCTCACAAGTTTAGGAAATTAAGTCTTAGAGGCAAGAAGAGTATTTTCATAAGATACTTAGAACATTCGAAAGGGTACGTGTTTATAGGTGAGCGGGAAAGTAGAAGTAAAACTGAATTCGAATCACGGGATGTCACATTCTTAGATAATGAATTTCTTAAGAATGGAGAAATAGATGAGGATTATTCCCTATTTGAAACCCTAGATCAAGATAATAAACTTAGTAGAGTTCGTCCAAATGGGAGTAACATAAGAAGTGATTAATTTAATTCAACCTACTCTCAATTACAACCACATGATGAGACAATATTGTTATTATCTAATCCAAGTGGCAGCATAATGGGGAATGATGTGCAAAGTGTACAATCTCCCATACGGCGAACAAGTCGCAAAAGTATTCCCCATCAACATTTTGACATTGAAGTGGAAACTTTTATGGTTGCTCCACAAGATAATTATAAGCCAATAAATGTAAATGATGCTCTAAATTGCTCTAGTAAGGAAAAATGGATGCATGCAATGGAAGAATAAATGGAGTCAATGAAGTCAAACCATGTTTGGAAACTGATTGATCTTTCAAAATAATGCAAAGCCATTGGGAATAAAGCGTAAATTTGATGGCTCAATAGAAATATATAAAACTCGTCTTATGGCGAAGGAGTATAATCAACAGGAATGAACTGATTATGAGAAAACATTTTTCCTGTAGTAAGATTTATCTCGATTCGCATTATTCTGATAATAGTAGCTAGTATGGATCTTGAGTTACATCAAATGGATGTAAATATTGATTTTCTCAATGGAAAATTAGATGAATAAATATATATGGAATAACACGTTGGTTTCATTATGAAAGGCCAAGAAGAAAAGGTATGTCGACTTCTGAAATCGATAGATGAGCTTAAGCAATCGTCAGGACAATGCTATACGTTTTTATAATACCATAATGGTATATGATTTTTCAATGATTGATGAGGATCATTATATATATATCAAAAGATCCAAAGATCAATTTGTGATCATATCATTAAATGTTGATGATATACTAATTGCCAGAAGTAATATGGAGTTTATTAATACTGTCAAGAGTTTGTTATCTTCCAACTTTGAGATGAAAGACATGGGTGAGGCTACATACATTCTAGGAGTTAAAATTTCAAGAGATCGCTCGAAGAGATCAGTATCTCTTTCGCAAGAAACATACATAAATAAGGTTCTTGAATGATTTTGTATGCAAGATAATACTCCTATTGCAAAAGATGAATGATTAAGCCATAGAATGTGTCCAAATACTCCATAAGAGAATGAACAAATGCAACATGTTCCTTATGCTAATGTTGTTGGAAGCTTAATGTACGCTATGATATGTACAAGACCCGACATATGTTTTGCAGTTGGAATGGTAAGTAGATATCAATCCAATCCAGGTCAAACACATTAGAAAGTCGTCAAAAGTATACTAAGGTATACTAAGGTATCTTAAGAGAACTGTTGATTATACGATGTGTTACCAAGGAAAAGATCTGCAACTTGAAGGCTATTCAAATGCTGATTAGGGAGGACATTTAGATTAAAAGAAATCTACTAATAGCACCATATCATGGAGCAGTAAGAAATAAACGTGTATAGCCTTATCTACGATGTAAGCTGAATTCATGGCATTATCAGCAACAATATAAGAAGGTGTTTGGCTTAAGAGATTTTTGGATCATTTAAATGTTATTGAGAATGTTGCAGACTTATTGTTGGTTAACTATGATAGCCAAGCAGCAATAGCGTACACCAAAGATCTAAAATATCATGACAAAACCAAACATATAGATACCAAGTATAATTTTGTCAAAAATATTATTGCATGAAAAAATGTGAACTTACAGTACATATCTGCGTATAGAATGGTAGCAAATCCTATGACAAAGCCAATACTTAGATATGCGTTATGTGGCCATGTGAAATCTCTAGAACTACGTAGAGGCTAATGTACTGAATATTCCCGAGATAAGTACACTAATAGTGCCATAAGTTGTGTACGGCGCTCACTTTGGTGCCAAAAGTTTCCGTCGGATCACTTAAATGCCAAATCAGAGAAAAAACGATCACTTTGGTGCCACCGGCGAGAAATTCCGGCCAAATTGATTATGTGGCTTTATTTTTTTTTTTAAAAAAAATCGATAAACCCTTTAAACGACGTCGTTTTGCCGTCTTATGTGGATGGCTTAGGAATAACGATGTCGTATAGCTCATTTGTAATTGAAATTAGGGTTTTTTTTTTGTTCATCCTCGCCGACCTAGCTTGCTCGGCCACCGTCACTTGGCCACCGTGCTCAGCCACCGTCGCTCGGCCAACGTGCTCGGCCACCATCGCTCGGCCAAGAAGTGATGGGAAAATAGGAGGAGGAGGAAGAAGGGGGGTTGAAGGTGCAAAGAGATAGAGAAGACGAGGAGTGCGAGGGAAACAAGGAGGGCGCAGATGGAGATGGTGGATTGGACTCTATTCAGAAAGTGGCTAGTGTTGGTGTTGTTCTTCGGGGAAGAAGATGTCGCCACCATGGCTTCTCTCTCTCTCTTTGCTGGTGTTGTTCTTCGGAGAAGAAGACAACACCGCCATGGCTTCTCTCTCTCTCTCTCTCTGCTAGTGTTGTTCTTTAGGGAAGAAGACAATGCCGCCATGGCTTCTCTCTCTCTCTCTCTGCTAGTGTTGTTCTTTAGGGAAGAAGACAATGCCGCCATGGCTTCTCTCTCTCTCTCTGCTGGTGTTGTTCTTCAGGGAAGAAGACAATGCTGCCATGGCCTCTCTCTCTCTCTCTCTCTCTCTCCCTCTCTCTCGATTTGGGGATTTAGGGTTTCGACTTGGGGTTTAAGACACCAAACGACGTCGTTTGGTGGTTTACACGCTAACTAGACTCTCCGGCAAGCCACATCAGTATAAGAAATTAATTAATAAATAAAAGGCCACGTCGGATTTTTGGCCGATCAGATCGACGTTGACACCAAAGTGAGCGTTTTTCAAAATTTTTTGCACTTAAGTGATCCGACGGAAACTTTTAGCACCAAAGTGAGCACCATACACAACTTATGGCACCATTAGTGTACTTATCCCGTAATTTCCCTTAAGTATTCACATTTAATGAATTTGTGTTTCCATTATTAATGCCTATGGATCTTTATTTGACGTTTATGCCTCTTAATGCTTAATGCATTATATAAAGTTGAGAAAGTATGTCGGACAGATAAAATATTAGCCCACTTACATGGATAATCGTCTCTATTTACTATATGATAGATAGAGATGAAACGGTTTTTAGGCTTATTATCTATGTGATAATCGAGAGCTCAAGTTTAAAATATATATGTCACATTAATTAAGTATTAAATAACACATTAATTAAGTATTAAAATAAGGACATAATACTTTATTATGTCCAAATATATATGTCACATTAACTAAGTATTAAAATAAGGACATAATACTTTACTATGTCCAAAAGTAAAATAACTCACATATTTTACTTTATCTGTTTATGATGCCAGATGTGAGTTCTAATGAATTCTGTGAAAAAGTATATACGTAAACTCAAATTAGACATTAGGAGTGCGCATGACAAAATTTTTAGAACAAAAAATAATTTCTTGCTAGAAATTGAGAAGTTAAAAATTTTAGCTCCTAATTTATACTTCAAATCTATTTCTGGAATAAAATTTTGTTCCAGAAATAGAAAAATCAAATTGCGTTACCAAACGGATTTCTGTTCCAAACCTGTTTCGAGGAATAGAAAAACAAAGAAATAAAGAAGTAGAAATTTTATCATGTGCGCCATAGGTATGTCTGAACTATCATCTGTACGATATTGAAGGTGTAGACATACGCTCCATAGAAAATGAGTTAATATCGTAATATGTATTTCATATTACGTATGCATAAGACGATCAATAAGAGTGGCAAAATTTTTTATTTCAACTTTTATACCGTGCGAGACTCTTGAGGAAAATAGTTCCTCAATTAAATGCCCTCATGACTCTTACTTATTCTCAAGATTTCTATTCAATATTTGCTATCTTAGAATGTTACCAATGATCATGAATTAATTCAATCTAATGGGACATTTCTAGAAAAGCAAGTTGAACTGAAACTAAGAGTTTCAAGGAAAGAGAAAGATCGAATTTTGATAATTACATTCTAGTTTTGTATTCACCAGTCGACCAATTATGATTGTTTTTGGGATAATCATAATTGTAAATACAATATATCATTGTTTAAAAAAGAGATCAAGAGAGTTAAAATTTTCTTTTATATAAGGTTCAAAACAGTAATATATTCTAAATAATGTTCTCCCTTCTTTTAAGTCTCTAGAAATCATAGATGATAACTTCCTCTTTTAGGTCTTTATGGATGCTCTCATTCTTGCCATGGATAAGCTCACTAGACAATTACTCAATAAAGCCAAGGCCAGAGAGCAAGAAAGAGTTCTTAAACATACTCTCCACCATGTATCACAGTCTTAGGAATTGCTGGTTAGGCGAAGCTTCATTAGAAACAATTAAACAGATCAGACATGCTAGAAGGAAGCAAACCCATATAAACAAACTATAGATGCAAGATCATACAAAGTATTAACTTTATATGTACATAGTCGCTGAATAGGGTACTGTTTTCCCGAATTCAACGTGATTTCTCATACATCAAAGAGCTAGATGGCGCTCTTCTGCATATGGACTCAATTTACTATACGCGTCCACAAATTCTTTAACACATACCTCGTAATTATTCTAACAGGGAGTGGATCCACCCCACCCATTGATATAGATAAAGTCTAGTCTTTCTCCTTGCTTCCCCCTCCCCACCTTCGGAAGCAACTGAGATCTGGCAGAACTCTCAGTGACCTACACGTTAAGAAGAGGTTTCAATCAGATACCCAACAACGAAAAAAAGAAGCCACTGCTCGGGGCTGCTTATTGTCTACTTGTTTTTTCTCATGTGGCTAAACAATGCATGCAACTGCTAGCATTCACTTGCCTCATGAGCTTCAGCATGGCCACTAGAGCACTGGCTTAGGTTACCACTGGAAAAATCCCCCAACCCCTAGACACTGTGTCGAGCTTAAATAGAAAACCAAGAAATACTTCTAAAGAGGAAAGCTAGAGTTGGTCTTGGGAAACATTATTAGGAGTTTGGAGTTTGAGGGGTTGGGAAAAGCATAACAAAATGTCTCATTAGACCATATGAAAAGCTGTGCTTTGATTGCGCTTAGTTTAAACTCGACAGAGAATTACATAGTAAAAGAGAGGTAATGCAGATGAGTTGCAAAATGACATGTCGCATTGTCCAGATATAGAGATATGCGTACTCATTACACAATTTTTCGAGGTTCATATTGACATAAAAGTAAGTAGAGAAAGATGGAGATGAGAATATGTTGTTAAATTTGAATTAGCTCTCTGAAGCCATAAGATGAATTTGAATATTCGCAACAGCAAAGAGTTTCGGCACAGACTGTCGGAACCTCTGAAATAATTACGACTAACAATAGTCACCACAATATCCGATATTTTTGAAATCACCAACCAAATTCAAAAATTTCTTTCCACCTTGGATGCCTATGGTATGATACACTACATTCTGTAAATTTTATGCACAGTTAAACCCCCCATGCAATCAAGTAAAATATTCTACATCAAGCAGCTTTAATCCTGATCGATGCTAATGTCACAATGGCCAATGAATCTTTTCTTTTCTTTTCTTTTCTTTTTTGTCAATTTTAAATTGGTCGTCCTGGAAATGGACAATCCACGGCCAAGTAAAGTCATGGCCAAACTTCTTGCTCTATTCATGTAAGTTTTCCAGTTTTCTCTCTCGAAATGTAACAAGTTTCAATTTTCTATCTCGAAATGTAGAGTCTTTCCTCTACCACCATGGTAGTCGCTCGCTTGGTTTAGAACCTAATTACATCTTCTGTCAAACTTCTTGCTCTATTCATGGTAGTTTTCCTCAATAACTACCCATTCCTCCCCAAACACATTTCCACCCATCGCACTTCTTGTCGCTCTAATTACAGTTAGCTCACCCACTCATCTCTTCCTCTGCATGTCTTCTTGCCCTATTTCAATTGAGAATCCGTTTCTCGGTGTCTAATTTCCAGCTTCGATTAGACCGCAATGCATGTGGATAAGTTCGCTTAACCCGCATCTTTGAAGATTCTCAGCCGCCAGCAAGGTGTTGGATTATCTTGATCGAGACACGATGGACCACGCAAACCCTGGAGACAACGCCGGAGATAGCGCTCGCCTTGCTGCCCTATGCCATCGAATGGGATGCCTATGGTCAGAACAGACCATTGAAATCTGCGATGAGCCACGACCAAAGGAAAAATTAGAGGAATGTAAGTTAATACTGGTGGGTAAGATTCTCTCAAACCCATCTATCAATTTTCCTGCCTTTTAGAATACTATGAAGAGAGCATGGTGTACCGATAGAGTAGATATATCTCTGAGCGAAGCAGGCATGTATGTCATTAAATTCCAATCAGAAGGCGAAAGACAGAGAATTCTGGACAACGGACCGTGGCTGTTTTCAAATCATTTGGTAATCCTAAAGCCCTGGTTACCAAATACGCCCCTGCATTGCTATGATTTCACAACCTAAGCCTTTTGGGTACAAGTTTTTGGACTTCCTTTGGAATGGTATACTGACACTATGATAAGTAAGGCTATGCGCCATGTTGGTAGGGTGTTAGAGGTCAAGGTAGAGCAGAAAGAAGGCCCAGCTCTTAAAAGCAAGGAGAGTCCACGTCGAAATCAATTTACATGAACTGCTAAAAACAGGGCAACTTCTTCGTCTGGATGGCAAAAATATTTGGTTGGACTTTCGTTATGAAAAATTATCTCACTTCTGCTACTCTTGCAGCATTCTAAGACATTATGCGATGCACTGTAAAAATTTCCCATTCGACGTGGAAAAAATTAATGGCAAGGCTAAACTGTATTATGGTCAATGGTTAAGAGCTGAGGTCCGGGAACACAGCCCATTCTGGCGTACCTTTTATATCGCAACCTTCACGGGAAGAGAAAGAAGAGGTCATCTCGGAGACTCCTCAATCACCTACCACTTTGATGCCTGTGGAACAATCTCAAAACCAACAGCAGAATGAAGTAATGGAAATACCAGCAGGGGGCAACTTATAGCAGTGGCAGAACCTCTACAATGGAAACCACCTGTACCGAAAGCAATAGCAAAATCCCCTGTATTGCAGTTGATGGTAGTCACAGAGGAATAGGCAGAAGGCTCATCGAAATCAAAGCGGCCGAAACACGCACGCCTAACAGCAAAACCAGGACCTATTAAGAAAGCAAAGCGATACAATCCTTATGATTTACGGATCCAGAGATCAAAGGACCTTGATGAAACTCAACTACAAAATACTCCAATCTTTGCAGCAACAGGACCTGAGAGTTGGGCTATGGTGGCTGGCCCTCAACAGCCACCAAGCGACAAATGAAGCTACTCAGTTGGAACTATCAAGGTTTGGGCAGTCCTCTAACAATTCAAGAACTAAAGGCCATGGTGGCCCAAGATGTTTTGATTTTAATGGAGACTAAGAATCAGGAAGAAATGCTTCATCGAATCCAAAGGAGGCTGAGGTTCTCTAGTTGTATTATCGAAAACCCTATCGACTTGGCTGGTGGTCTAGCAGTGTTTTGGAATGATGGGATAACTTTGACAGTAGATTGGCAGACTTCGGCTTTCATTGATATGATATGTGTGGAAGGAGAGTATGGTACACCAATGCGGCTTACTTGTCTTCATGCGCCGGCAGTCTATCACCTCCGACAGGCCTTATGGGACAACTTGCGACAGATCAGCCACTATAATACACTCCCGTGGGTGTGTATCGAAGATTTCAACGAAATAATTCATCCTTGGGAAAAGGTTGGGAAACGGCTTGCAGACCAACACCGCATGCATTCTTTTCGTGAATTTCTAAACAACTGTTACCTAATGGAGGTACCCAACAAAGGCTATGCGTTTACATGGAGGAATAATAGAAACGGCCAAGATTGTGTGAAGGAAAAACTAGACCGGGTGCTTTGCACTATGGACTGGCGCCTAAATTTCCCTACTGCTGATGTATATGCCTTACCTGCAATTGGTTCCGATCATAGTCCAATCCTTTTAACAACGGAAGTCATCCCTGTCAAAAGAAAGAAAGCTTTCACTTTTGAGGCTTATTGGTTACAAGAACAAGACTACCGTCAAATCATTGCCGACTCATGGGCTTATTCCCAGGTGAGAGGAAAGACACCTCAAAAGCTTAGGGCTGTCTCAGAGGCGTTGACCCGCTGGAGTAGATCCAAATTTTCCAATGGCCACCGTCAAATCAATATTTGTAAGCAGCATCTCCTTAACCTGACAAATCAACCCAACAATCAGTATTCCCAAGCAACGGTCAATAGCATGAAAGAACAAATTCAGCATTTATGGAAACAGGAAGAACAATACTAGGCTATGCGATCAAGACTCGACTGGCTTAGATGAGGGGACAAAAATACCAAGTTTTTCCATGCAACAACAATCCAAATGAGACCACAATTGAATCAGCAAGCTACAAGATGCAAATCAGCAATGGGTTCGAGATCCACAGCTTTTGCAGCACATGACCCGGGATTTCTTTCAAAATTTATACAGTTCAGTGGGAGAGTGAGACTACAGGCCTGTCCTAACTCAATGCCTACCTGTGGTGACAGAGGAAATGAATGCTGCCCTAGTAGATGCGGTTACAATAGAGGAAGTCAAACAAGCTACATTTCAACCGGGAGCAACAAAGGCTCCGAGTTCGGATGGTTTGAATGGACAATTCTATCAATCTCATTGGAATATCCTTCTAGAAGACATTTTTCTCTATGTCAAAGATTTCTTCCAATCAGGTGTGATGCACTCCGAATTTAATAGGATAATCATATCTCTGATACCAAAAACACCTCACCTAGAAAGGTTGGATCAGTATAGACCGATTAATCTTTGCAACTTTATTTATAAAATCATTTCGAAAGTTCTTGCAAATAGACTGAAACCTTAGTTACCAGCAATAATAGCTAAGGAGCAGTGTGCCTTTGTTAGTGGACAATAGATTCAAGATAATGTCCTTATAGTCCAAGAAGTTCTCCATCAACTCATGATTCAAAAGAGGCCCAAAACTTTTCAAGCAGTCTTAAAACTAAACATGCAAAAGGCATACGATCGGGTGGAATGGGACTTCCTCAAAGACTACCTCCTTCAGATTGGATTTCATGCTCAGTGGGTTTAGTGGATAATGCAATGCATCACCACGGTCTCCCTCAGCATTAAATTTAATGGAGACCTTTTACCCCACTTCCATCCGACCAGGGGACTAAGACAAGGCGATCCGTTGTCTCCGTACCTATTCATTTTGGTGGCAAATGTCCTATCTCAACTTATCAGCCAAGCTGTGGATATGGGCAATATCAAAGGCATTAAATTAAACCGGTGGTGTCCTACTCTATCCCATCTATTTTTCGCAGATGACGCTATCTTTTTCCTAGACAGAAAACTTCTCGAATGCCAGCACTTATCTAATATTCTACGACAATATTGCCTAGCTACAGGACAACAAGTGAATCGCAACAAATTTGGAATCTTCTTTAGCAAAGGCTGTCCTAATAGCCTTTAGGAAAATTTGGCTAGAGAACTCCGAGTTCCTATCTTAGCAAAGACTGGAAATATCTTGGCATACCGTCGATTGGAGGAAATCAAAAAGAGAAATGTTCTCTTGGATTCTTAGTCAACTAAACTCCAAGCTAGAAGGATGGAAAGAACAACTTATTTCGAAAGGCGGTAAGGAAATTCTTATAAAAACAGTAGTACAAGCCCTCCCACAATATGCAATGTCTATATTTAAAATCCCGGTGTCTCTATGCAAGTCTATAGAACAAAAAACTGCTCGGTTTTGGTGGCAGACTCAATGTGGTAAATCCGGTATGCACTAGAAAACTTGGGATACCCTGCAGAATCGAAAGGACAATGGAGGATTGGGTTTTTGCGACCTCATTGCTTTCAACAAAGCTTTATTGGATAAACAAGCTTGGCGTCTAATTCAACATCCAACTTCCCTATGGAGCAGATTATTCAAAGGTTTGTATTTCTACTCACGGGAATTCTGGCTAGCTAAAAAAGGGACTAAACCCTCCTGGGGTTGGCAAAACTTGTTGCTGGGCATGGACTCAATACTACACAATCTCCAGTGCTCAGTTGGAGATGGTCGACAATTCAAAATAAGGGAAGACAAATGGCTCTCTAGTGGAATTATCGGTGGCCCTGCACCAAGAGGCGAACCAGAGAAGATCGCAGAATTCCTTATCCCAGACCAAAATGTATGGAATGAGGCTCTACTCCGACGCAATTTTGATGAGCACACTGTCAATGAAATTCTGTCTATACAGATTCGACCTCAACACACGACAGACCAAATCATATGGAAGGGGAAATAGGACGATATGTACACAGTCAATAATGGATAGCACTTCATCAAATCACAAAACAAAAGCAACATTCATAACACAGCCTCTTCATCATACCAACCTCCCCACAAATTATGGAACAAAATTTGGCAACTGCGAACCACTCCCAAAATTTGCACTTTCATGTGGTTCCTTTGTCAAAATGCATTATCTACAAAAGCAAATCTATACCACAGGGCACATCACTTCAGACCCAGTGTGCTCAATATGTACAGATTAAGTACCGGAAACGACTGAACATATTTTCTTATCATGTACATGGACAAAAGCAATATGGTCTCATCCACAACTACATCCGACTAATCAAATTCATGATGTTCAAAGAATAGATGCTTGGTTTACTGATCTACTCGACACAAGGGATACAGTACCTGACATGGAGACTGTAGCTTCTATCTTATGGCATATCTGGAAGGCCCGAAACAGCTTTGTCTTCCGCCAACTGAAACCAGATCCTGATTGGGTTGTACAGTTAGCCCTCGCCCACGCCAGATCAACCAAGTGCTGCAACAGAAGGCCTCTGAAATGCAAAGATCAGTCACCAGACCTCGCTTATAAGTGGCATCCACCAGAACGGGTGTTCTAAAAATCAATATAGATGGTGCTTACCCCATATCCCCCAACAAAGGCGCTGTGGCTTGTGTGTGTTGCAACTCCTCCGGCCACCTGCTCGATGGATTTACCAGTAGCATCACAGCGTTCTCAACGCTGGAAACAAAGACACAAGCTCTCAATCTTACACTCAAATTTCTGCAGTAGAAAGGGAGAACACGGGATCGCATCTTGCTGGAGTCGGATTGCTTGGTGTTTGTGGACGCCGTACGAAACCCTAGCTCCACTCCTTAGGAACACAGAGCCCTGTTTGCAGAAGTGATGGCGTTACTGCCCTGTTTTTCCCATCTCCAAATCACACATTGTCGCACTGAGAACTTCATAGCCTACTGGGCTACCAAAGCCCACAGGCTGTCTTTACTTCCACTAAATTGGGTTATCTCTCCTCCTAGTCATCTTTTAGACCTCCTCAACTTTGAAGCATTGTATAAAGACTGTTCCTCTATCCGTTAATATATTACTTGTTGTTTTCGACCAAAAAAAAGTCATGGCCAAACAAGTTCATTTGTGGTTAGCCCAATACCTCGGCCGAGGCCAGAAGCCTTGGAGGCAGGCACGTCCTCAGCATACTTGAACTCCTGCAGCTGCTTGAAGTTCATCCACGGCTTCACACCCACACTTTCGCTTCATAGATCTTCTTCTTGCCGGCATCAACAGCCTCAAGGGTAAGATGGTACAAAGTCCCGGCAACTACCAGCTCTTTGGCCTTCAACACACGAGCAAACTCGAGAAGCGCATTCTGCGATGAATCGAATGACACAAAAGAAGAGTCAAAGGGGAAATCAAACGCAGCAATCCGACATAATGAACAATTAAGGCTATAACTAAAGTCTAAATGATGCTCCAACAATTATTATGCAATTAGAACAAGGCAATCCCAGAAAGAAATCCAAACAAATCACCAGAAAAATGGATTACTAAAGTCAACACATGCTTGATCAGATTACCTTGTCAAAGGCCAACCAGACCTCAATCTAAGGAAACGAAAAAAGGGCAAGAACCAAAGAAGGATGAGAAAATCAAAAGCAGGGGGGGAATTAGAAAGACCTCATTTTTATTGTGCTCCTCGACAGCGAAACGAGCAAGGCCCTCGATCTGGGCGCTGTTCTGGCTACCCTTGCAGTTGTGGACCCCGCCGGGCTTCATCCTTAAGATCTGGCCTTCTCCGCACAGACCCACCTCGGTCGACGCGCACAGGACCGCCGCCACAAGCGCCAAGGCGACGCAGAACCTGTTGAGCTTCATCGGGATTCTGGTAAAAAAGCGACCTTTGTCCTTCCTGCACCGCAGGAGATGGATTCTCCTCTGTAAAAATTCTCCCTTTGTTTTCAAGACGATAATGTTTGTTTATTTGTGTTTTTGTTTCCCAAAAATAAACTTCTTTTTTTGGTAAGTCAGATCCCAAACCATCACGACGACTAAAGTGGTGGTCTCGGAACATAAATTTTTATTCTTTTGTTCTAGAAAAAAAAAAACGGGCGTTTGTTTACACTTTTGTTTCTGGGAATAAAATATATATTTTGTTCCTAGATTTTTTGTTCCTAAAAATAAATTTGGAATAGAAACAAGAAGTAAAAAAAATTTGTTTGAGAACACTTTCGATAAACATTTTTTTTTCTTCGTCTTTTTTCTTCTTCTTCTTCTTCTTTTTCCTTTTTTCTTCCTTTTGGCCGGTCACCAACCTCGGCTGGTGACCGACCATTAAGGGCCAGTGACCTCGCCGAGCGTCGTCGACCCCCGACAAGACCGAGCCTCGTCTTTGCCTAGGCGAGGCCAAGCCTCGCCGGTGGCCTTAATAGCTAGGCGAGGCCAAGCCTCGCCGATGGCCTCGATGGCTAGGCGAGGTCACCGGCGAGGCTCAAACTCGCCTAGGCGACGCGAGGTCGGCCTCGCCCTGGCCTGGCCAAGCCGAGCCTCGCACCGGCCGATGAGGCTCAAGCTCGCCCAACCACCAGCAAGGCTCGGCTGACCTAGCGGTGGCCCAAGCCTCGCCAATGGCCGGGCGAGCTCGGCCTCGCCAAATCTAGACGAGCTCGAGTTCGCCCAGCCAAAGCGAGGTCGAGCCTCGCCCAGCCACGACAAGGTCACCAGCCCTCGTCGGCCGGTCGCCGATCATGGCCAAGGCTGACAACCGGCCAAAAGAAGAATATATATATATAATAAAAATATTGAAAAAT
Source organism: Eucalyptus grandis (assembly GCF_016545825.1). Taxonomy (NCBI): domain Eukaryota; kingdom Viridiplantae; phylum Streptophyta; class Magnoliopsida; order Myrtales; family Myrtaceae; genus Eucalyptus; species Eucalyptus grandis. Next base: position 41,549,758 of record NC_052612.1, on the reverse strand, counting down.
TAAAAGAAATAAAAAAAAATTATACAAGTTTATCAAACGCATTTACCTTCCTAGAGTAGAAATTTTTGTAGTTATCAAACGCATTCTTATATTCAGAAATTGTTTCCTAAAACAGAAACAAACAAAAAAACTATTTATGTTTAAAAATTGTTCCTCAAAATAGTTACCAAACGCACCCTAAGAGAAACAAATCCAGAGCCTTTGCGGGACTTGGGGGCTTCTTGAATGGTAGTTGCCGGATGGCATAGCGGCTAAGGAACAGTGTCAAAGTCCACATTGTTTCGGAGAAATCTGCATGCCGGTCAGCGAATGGAGTGATGCCCACGATGGAATCTTGATGGTTTTCGTGGGGGTGACAATGGGCCGGATCAGCGCATTGCAAGCTGTTTTCTCGGCCGTAAATCTTGATTTCCCTTCTCCATCTTTCCTTCTTAGAAAAAATGATATAAATGATATCTAAATTTTAGCTCAATATATAATATAATCTCTTGAATTTTTAATTTGTTCAATTTAATTACTGAACTTTAATTCAATATTCAATTTGATCTTTAAACTTTTATTTTATTTAATGTGGTCCGTAAAATTTTGGTAAATATTCAATTTAATTCATAAATTATATGAAAATGGTTAATGTTGTTCCTAAATTTGGATTAATAGAAGAATTACATTGAACATTTTCATATAATTCAAGTTCAAGGACTAAATGAAATATGTAGCAAAAGTTTAACGATCACATTGAATATTAAACTAAAATTCAAGAACCACATAGAACAACTAAATAGTTAATGGACCACATTACACATTAAGTCAAAGTTCAGGGATTACTCGTGTCATTATCCATCTTTCTTATTTGAGATAATTGCTCAAACCCCCCCCCACAACTTTTATGCCATCTTGATTTTTAGAAAGTTACGAATGTGACGTCTTAATTTTTTATTTTTGTTGCAACCACTAGTTTTTCGATCAACATAATCATTCAGTACTAACTGAAAACATACCAATTCACTTTTATTAACTGATGTAATCTCTATTTAATTTTCCCAATTTTATTAACCATGCATCGTGTTGCTCTCTTTTTTCTTAACTTCATTAATCATGCAGTAGAGCTTACTTTGATAATAATTAATAAAAAAATGAGCTAGTCTATTTTCAAATAACACTTAATGGCTATGCAAATGAAAAAGTTTACGGCTGCAATAGAAAACAATCTTTACGAGTTTAATCTATGGCTTTTCAATCGTTGTGGGCTATTGCGTGATGATGCCAGAATTTAAAGAGGTAATCTGTAATTTTCCGAAGTTTGGGTTCCATGGCGCAACTGTGTCAAAGTTCAAGAGGGATTTTTGAGCAATTATCCGTTCTTGTGTTTTTCTTTTTCTGTTTCTTACATGAAGTATCTTTTTTATCGTCCATGATATTAAAGATTTTTTTTGGCATACTCTATGTCAATCGAAAGATGAACAAAATTATAGGGATTTATGCATTGCAAATCCTCAAACTTATCGTGAAAGTACAACTAAAGATTTTTTTTTACATATTATGTGCCAATCAAAAGATGAAGAAAATTATAAGGACATATACACTATAACTTCTAAAACTTGTCACGAAAATGCATCAAGTTCTAAAATTTTTAAAAAGTACAATAAAACCCTAAAACTTTTAAATTGGTGCTGACTCTTTCTATTAACACCATCAATTTGTCTAACAAAAAATGATGACATGGCATTTTTAAATTAATTTTTTTCCTACATGGCATTTCTTATTACTTTTTGCTTCAAATCTTTTTTAAAAATAGTAAAAAAATCTAAAATAATTTTAAAAAACAAAACTAGGAAAACAAGTTTAAAAGGAAGGTGCAAGATCATGGCTGGATGCTGGCACCATTACCCATCGCCAAAGGGACTGGCGAAGGTCGCTGGCCTTAGGCGACGGAAGGGGGGGTGGCCCTCATCGGCCTAGGTGAGGCCATCGCTGGCCTAGGCAAGGGCTAGTGAGGCTTGCCCAAATCTAGGCAATACCTTGATTGAGGCCGGTGCGACTCAGCCAAATCTAGACGACACTGGTCTTCACCTATGGCCAACGAGCCTCGCTAGCCCCAGGTGAGGCCTCGCCAACCCCAAGCAAGGGGTGATGACCCTCACTAGGCCAGAGGGAGGGCCGACGTTGCCTAAATTTGGATGAGCCTCACTCGGGCCTAGTGAGGGTCCCTATGACCGGCGAGGCTCAACTAGGGAACACCGGCCCTCACCCGAGGTTGTTGATGGCCGACCATCCTCCGATGATGGGCAACAGTGGCAGCATCCAACCAGAATCCCTACCCTTTTTCTATTTTTTTCTAGTTTTATTTTTAAAATTATTTTAGCTTTTTTTAGTTTTTTATTATTATTTAAAAATTCCAAAGAAATGTACGAAATGCCATCATTTTCTCAAATAAGAGTCTGAATTGGATTTTGTTTCAAATAAAAGCCTAAAGTAACTATAATTATGTCAAATAAAGGCTTAACTTTTCGATTGGCAAGGACATTATAGTCGTTTATCTTTCTTGAATTTTTTCCTTTGTACTTTCTTTTTTTCCTTTTTTCTAGTTTTTCTTTTGGCCATCGACAATGCTGAAGAGCGCTGAGTGAGGATTGCCCTTGCCCAATATGGTGAGGCAACCCTCACCCTAAGGGAGGCCGCCCTTGCAACCATCAGCCTCGCCATATTTAGGTGAGGGTCGCATCGCCAATGGCTAGTGAAGGTTGTTGAGCCCTCATTGGCCCCATGGGAGGGCTTGTAGGCCCTTGCCAACTCTTACCAATGGTTGGTGAGGGTGGCCAAGCCTTGCTAGCCCTCGCTAGCAACCGCTGGTTTTGGTCAAAAAGAAAAAGAAATAATAAAAAAATATTTAAAAATTAAAATTGTAATTGGACGAAAACACCATTTTATCCGTCAGAATATTTAGCTAGTCAGTGAAATCGAGCCCTTATTTGAAACAAGCATGGCAACTTTAAGCTCTTATTTAAAACAATCATAGCCATTCCAAGCCCTTATTTGACATAAGGTCCATTTTGGGCCATTATGGGCCATTATTTGAGAAAATAAGTTTACTTCGAGCTCTTATTTGAAATTTTCCCAATAAGGATTAAGCAAAAAGTAGTAAAATCGCCACATAAGAAAAATAAATTAATTCAAAAATGCAACGTAAGTATTTTTCATTAAACAAATTTATGGTGTCAATTGAGGGACTCGATTGCATCAATTTGACAAGTTTTAGAACTCAATCGCACTTTTTAAAAGTTTTAGAACTCAGTTACACTTTTGCGATAAATTTTAAGACTTGTGGTGCACATATCCCAAAATTATACTTGGATTTCGAAGTTTTGCCGAGCGTCCATTATTATAGCAATTAGCAAAATTTGCCTTTACCAATGTAAAACTTACTCCATACAGATAATCTTTGTTTCACTTCGTGTAATAAATTCTATTGATTAAGGATTTTGTAAAAGAGTGCTCGTGGGACACTTACTAGATACCCGTTCAAGAAAAGGCTGTGATTTCCAAACACAACGTCATTTGTAAAAATATAGCATATATCGCCAATATAAATGAAATTTTACACAAACGGTCTTCTTTATCATTGATTTTAGAATTATTACTAATACTCCCTCAAATCCATGATGTAAATATCCACTTGTGTAAAAAAAAAAAAAATCAAATTGGTAATGCATGCTATAATTACTCGTCTTTTTAGCGTTGTTCTGTAAAATTGAAATATTTTCTCATTACTCATTAGTATGATTAATGCGTGTAGCTCTTTAACGTGATCCTTAATTATTAGTGGATCACCAAATCATACTATTGAATTTCCGAGGCCTCGCACAGACGATATACATTTGTTCACTGGGACCGGATGAACAAGTATATATTGCAAACAAATATCCGTTTAAGGAAAGCCCGCAATTCTAATTATTTGTCATATGAAAAAAAAAATAAAGCCTTTATCATTACTGTAAAGGGACCTTTACCGCCAGTAAAGGAAAATTTACACAAACGGTTTGACCCATTCTTGATTTGATGATTGTATCTACGCACTTCTCAAATCAATAATGTATAAGGCCTCTTGTGTAGAACTTTTTCTTTAAACCGGTGGTAGATGTTATAATCATTGATATCTTTTCTGCGTTTTGTATAATCTAATGAATCGGAAATCGAAACATTTCCTCAATTACTATTGACATGGTAATACGGCCAAGCTGGGTACATCAAAATAACTTAGGGCTATACGGCAATTTCCTATGATAACAAGAAGTCAACCAAGAAATGACAAAAGCCCAGCTGTTCAACAGCAACTTAAATTGCTTTCATGAGACCTTCACATTGAAATATGGATGTATGCCTCTCTATTCGGTAGAATATTAAGTAAACTGCTCTCCAAATGGGTCGGCAATAGCATGCACCTTTCAGATTCAATCAATGCTCTACTCGGTCCTACTTTTCAACAATAAGTGATACATGCACTTGAACTACCTCATAATAAGTGATCCATGCACTTGAACTGGCTCATCCAACGAGAGCCACATACTAATTAGGCAAAGCTGTGAAAAATCAGACTTGACGAAATAGAGTTTGTCTATCTGGCAACTATTGTTCCAAGTCAAGATGACAACATAAAAATATTTGCACATCGGTACTCCACCAGAAAAGTTAACTCATACGTTAGGGGAAGAAGAACCCTTTGATTGAAAATTGTTTTAGGATAACGCTAGTAGGCAAAGGTACTCAGAAAGGGAATTTCGAAGGTGAAAATTATGGCTCATTTACGGTTCTTCCTACTTCGGACCAACGTTGGTGCAATTCAATGTGTTCATTCATGTTCATGTTAGTCTTATTTCCAAGTACATAATATGTTTCAAAAACCTTTCCAAGGTGTAGTTCCTTTTGCTCTGCAGAATCATGTCTTTCGATGTTCAAGGCACACGCAAGAAGAGTAACCTATTTTCCTTTTAATAAGTTCTCTAAGCCGGCCGTTGACGGAAGCCGGCAATGAAAACAATTGGCGAGATCATTAAGGCAAATGTCAAAAGTTACCAAGGATCACAAGGATAGAGCGGTCATCTCATGTATCTATATGAAGCCAATGATTGTGACGGCTGCTCAAAATTGCGTGATATACAAGGGTAAAGGGAATATTGCTAGGAAAGTAATAAACCTGTTGTATAGCAACAAATTTAATTATAAACTTTTTAATTTTGTCAATTTAATCTTAAGACATTTTAATAATTTGTTAATATAGTCATTCCAACCAATTTTAGCCGAAAATAGTTGATGTGGATGTTGGCATCCTACGTGGTGCGAGTATCACATCAATGATTTCTAACCAAAATAAGCCAGAATGACTATGTTGACAAACTATCAAAAGACTTAAGATTAAATTGGTCAAATTGCTAAGCTGCTTTATCTTCTCATCCATCTCTCTCTAGTTCCTTTTTTTCTCTTCCACTCAAAGCTCCCTTGACCGAGAAATTACTTTCAATTGAGGAATGCTCCATCTTCTTAACTCGAACTGAGATTCTCTCTCCCGATCTGATCCAAGAGTATTATATTGCTTTTATCTAGTTTTTTTTCTTTGCTTGTTGCCAATACTTTTCTTTACCCGTTGACGTATCTTCCACTTCCATCATTAGGAATTGGCCTGCTACTTCAAATCCTCGAAACCAAGAAATCCAATAAAATCGAGGAGGAATACAGTGAGTTTACACTACACTAGAAGCAGTTATACTACTTCAAATTTTGGAATCCCTCATCTACCAATCTAGATGTTGGAGCTCTTCTAGGAATTCCTTAGAGACATTTTTGTGCTCACTTAATCTCTTCCAATCTAGTCTAGTTTTGGGAGCTTGCACAACCTATTTTTGTCTCCATGTGATGATGTTGAGGACGTCGAGTCTAAACTTGCACCACTCATTAGAAAAATCATAGCTATTAAAGAAAGAGATTATGATGTGCACTCATCACTTAAAACTATGGGCAAACCGACTGGCCACCATCGTTCTGTTTTATGGAATAAGAGTGTGCTTATCACAACAGTTATGCTTTATTGTTCTACTTTGTTATTTGGAATTTGCTTTGTATTGAGCCTCGCATATATCATCTCGAAATCTTAAGATATGAATAAAAAATTTACTTTCGAGAAAAAAAAAATGGCCAAATTGTCAAAGGCAAAGAACTAAATTGGCAAAACTGAAAAATTTAGAACTAAATTAATGACTATTAATATAAAACTTTCTAGACAATTATCCGAGAGGATAAACATCGAGTTCCATGAGATTCGGAGACTGGCTCCTAAAAAGCGAAAACGGGTCCTCCAAACCAGCTTTTGCTCCAAGTTTCAAGTGACTTGAAAGTGAGGGAAATGCCTGTTCTGGGCCAGCTACTTTCCCATCAGGAACAGGATCGATTGGCGCTCTTGCCAGGTACTGATCAACGTCCTCAAACCAAAGTTGGATCAACAGGTGGGATCCGTGCGTGCGGTGGTCTCGATCAAAATCCTTCTTAGTAAAGGGAATCTTTCAGAAGAGAGTAGGCAGGCAGGAGTGGCGGGGGGCCCTCCCTCTCTTGTCTTTACTCTTCAAGCAAATTTTGACTTCCGAGCTTGACACCCTTTTTTTCAATATGCGGACTCCGAATTAGCCGTGATCTCATTATTTTAAACTTTTTTTCTAATTTTTAATTTTTCATCCCTTCGACAACCTTAATTTAACCTTAAAAGAGGCTAAATCATAAAAATAAACAAAAGGGGGACGCATGAGCTTAATCAAGATAATAAACAAAGAAAAAAAGAGAGGAACATTTTATTTGTGAGCAGATACTTCTCCCATACATAAATTATTTTATTTTATTTTTGGTCGAACTCCCATATTTAATGGCCGCCCAAAAGGAAAATGTCTCTCTCTCTCTCTCTCTCCTCGCCTCAGTAGAGCTTAGCCGTTCACTCTCTCTCTTCCCTCTTCCCGTGACCTCGAAATGGCGGACACAGAGACCACCGTTAGCCCGTCGGCGGAGGAGCGGCCCGATTCGGATTCCGGCGAGAACCCGCGAATTCCGGCCCTCGCCGAGAAGCCCGGGAAGGACGAGCGGGAAGACGGGCGAGAGACCAAGCGGCGGAGGAACTGCCCCAAGGCCCTCGACAAGGTCCAGGAGCTAGCCCGGCCGGATCACCACCACCCGGACCACCACTCCTCCTTCACCTTCGACACCAACTTCAACGCTTGCTCCCCCGAGTCCACCCCGAGGTTCGGGTCCTTCAACTTTTGCGGCCAGGCTCGGGAGGAAACGGAGAGGACCCGAGGGGACGAGGAGAGAGAAGACCAAGAACGAGAACAAGAACAAGAACAAGAAGCTGATGAAGAAGATTCTTCGAATTCTCCGGTGATCAATGGGATCGGCAAACCGTTGGAAGGAGAATGATGCGGGAGGCGAAACTGGGCACTGAAACTGATGGGTTCGATCGGGCTGACGTTAACGAGGGGGGGATCGGATCGGGGGGAGCTCCTGGATCGATTGAAGCGAAGAAAAAGAGAGGAAAAGGTTGTCCTTTTTTCATCTTTTTCTTTATTAGTTTTTCCCCCACTACGCTCGTTGCGCGATGCTCAACCCCAGTTGTATCTTTTTGTCCCCTTATAAAAAAAATTAGCTTATTATATTTATGTACTGAAAGCAGCTGCCATCATCAGTAGCTCGCAGCTGCACAGTGAGGAATGGGGACTGAACAATCATCTTTGAGTCACTTCCACGTGCGGCCCCTCTCTCTCTCTCCCCTCTCTCGGACACGCAAAACAAAAACGAATTAAAGACCTCCTGCTTTCGCGTTTTAAAAGCGAAGCTGACTCTTCTTCCCTCCACGCTTGCTTACGTCTTTGCTTTCGACCGTGGAACGTAATCGGGCGGCTTCTCCTCAATTCACGCCCAGAACGAGAGGTAAAAAAAAAAAGGGACGAAAATTTAAAAGGGAAGGGACAGACGACACCTGTGGCCCGGCGGATGGTCGCAGAGGATCGATCCCTCTTCTTCTTGACAGTTGGCTTGAATCCTGACAAGAGACACTGAAATTGAGAAATTTCAGCGCATTGAAAAGAAAGATACAATGATAAACAAAGCACGAATCCCCCGAAGGCCAGCAGAATGTCGAAGAGGAGCCAAAACATTTCCTTAAAGCTCATTGAATATGCATAGAAAATGGACTTTCCCGGACTGATTTTGCTTGTTTTCATGAATTGTGTACTTATTTATTAGTTTTAAAATCTTTGTTAAGGATTCCTAGTATTAACATCTCCTGACGTTTGACGATGACACGGGATTACTTTTACGATGGGGATGTCTGGACACAGATGGACTTAGCCCTTATGGGGATCACAAGCGATGAGAAACCAGTGATTGGAGCGAAAGCAGCAACCACCAGCGATGGCGATGGCTTCACAACAGTTGGTAACTAGTGGAAATCACCACACCCGTGGCCAGTGGTAGGGTAGCAGTGGCGACAATGACTCGTGGTAGCGGTGGCAGTGCAGGCAGCAGAATTGGCTGCTGGCAAATGCTGCTAGAGGCCGTAACAGTGAGGCCTATGTAAACGAGTTTCTTGGAAACTGAATAGAGCTGCAAAATTGGCACGAAAACATGACTCTATGTCATGGTGCGATTCACTTTCAAAATGGAATAAATGAACCGCCAGCCAGTACAAATTCTTCCTAATTTTTACAACCTCTTAAACAACTGTACTTCTTGCAACTTCCATCCCAATTCTGACTCGCCCCTGATCTCACAAGTTGACAGTGCGTGAGCTTCTATAATATATATACAATATATTCCACGAAGCTATCAAAATTTAAAAGCATGGGAGAGACCGCAAACTACATGAAAAACCAGTTGGTATGACAAGCAACCTCTCAAGTGCAGACTTCAGACAGTTGATCTAGGCTATACTTGCATTATGACGATGGAATAAGTCCTTTCGAATGCAGCCTCTTCAATTTCACATGTGCTTGACACGTTTGCAGGCTTCTGTATTACGAAAGTAAAGGGGCATATATTCCCTCTTCTTAGCAACATACCCTCAGGAAAGTTCCACCACCGGTATGTCATCCAAACCATGTCCAGCACATCTGAAGGCAGAAAGCATACACGCCCAGAGCATCAGTGGCGAAACAAAAAAAGATTAGAACCATTGAGGATGCTTTCACCATTTAATTCTGATCAAGACTATATCCCGAGTTTAGTCAGCATCGCCTAGTCCATCACTGCCATCCCCTTTCTTTGTTATAGGTGCATAACGAGAGTTGGGTTTCTTGCTTTGGGAAGCTATTTCTGCATTCTTCCTTAAGACAGCTCCAGGAGATGGGTATGGACGCTGTTGAAACAGAGGACCCTGAAATTTACCAAAACACAAGTCACTTACTCAAGCAGGTGAAAACATCAAATGAATGAAATCATAGGCCCCAATAACATTCTTAGGAGAGATGCCAGATCATGTGTCTTTTTTACAGATATGAAAAAATTCCTAGTTTCTTCTTCTTCTTCTTCTTCTTCTTCTTCTTCTTCTTCTTCTTCTTGGGTCTCTCCCAGTTTCTTCTATTTAATCAGCTGAATATAACTCTGCCTCACGGCTAACCACGAAGGAAAAAGTGAAAACAATTTCTTCTATTTCCATTTTTTATATCTGCTTAGAATAAGTTTCCATATTTGAACTTAATGCAAAATGCATTCATCTACTAGAATAAAAGTAAATGCATTGATGTTGCCAATGTAGTGTACCGTGGCTGTGGTATCAGCTGCACGTGGTTGTACTCCTTTCAAGCCTACAACCCTGAAATAGATCAGCAATTTCTTAAGTCAATAATGCATATGAAAAAAACAGATCATAAAATAAACAAGAAACCAAATCAAGGAATATTTCTTACACCCCCATGACCACCATTTCAGACATAAAAACAGCAGTAAAACCAATGTAACACATACCATCCTCCACGAGGAGCATCTGAGTAAGAGCTTGGATCCATGGGATCCAACTCATCATCCTCAGAATAGGCACGTTTCTTGCTATCCTTTTTATTTCTCTTTCCTAGTGGAGGTCTCCAGCCAGACCTGAGAGTCCAAATTGGTGTTGGTTACTATTCATGTGAAACAATATGGACGCCAAAACTACAGCTAATATAATGGTAAGAGAGAAAAGGGAAAGAAAAAAAGGGGGGGGGGAGAGAGCGACCACATGCATTTAAAAAGAAAACTCCAGCTACTTTAATGTTATGCCATCCTGAAACCTAGAGACTGGAAAGATCTCCTCATCATGACAGCACATGATGTTATTCGCACAGTATACCTAACAAAAGTCCTCAGGGAAAAATATGTAGCTTCAATTGACGTAGTGAGGTCCATTTTCTTAACCATATGATACTGTTTCATGAGCTTAAGTTCATATGCACAAAAATGACAATCTCATCTGTTTGGCACCCTGGCTCAGAAAAAAGGGGAAGGTTCAATAGCAGTATAAACATGATGCAACTATCACGAGTATCAGTCACAGCTAGTCCACCAATTTCGAATTACCTGTCCTTGGAGGATTTTCCCTCAATATCTTCTCCTTTTGCATTAATGCTAATCTGCTGACAGTTATCTGAAATGCTTGATATGTACTGGCTCTGAGGAAGATTAAGAACTCTGCAGTTCATGTCATATAGAGAAATTTCATTTCAAACTTCACATAGAAAGTAAAGTTGCACTCAGTGTGTGAGCAAACTCTGTGCATAAACAGATGCACTTGAAAAGAATAGGCATAAGTAGGAAGAATAAGCTAGCACTCCAGATAAGTAAAAACAAGCACACAACATAAGACTACTCTTATGCAGGCACCACTAGACCAAACCTTGGCTTATATAGCATAATAGCATCCACACTTAAAAAGGTCCTATCTCTTCAAAGCACTTAGAGACACCATCCTTCAAGAGGATCGCAAATCTAAACTTTTGAGAGAAATTTTGGAAACAATAAGGTCTCAATGGAAAAACTGACATATCACTTGTAGGTTTCGCTCAGTCAATCCATTTTCCTTCCAACTATTAATGAAGGAGCCTTACTTAAAGTTAGACAGCTCCCATAGAAGATGGATTAACAATTAGTCTTAGCCATTAACAAAATTCAGTAGAGTGTTGGACTATCCTATGAGCTCCAAGCTTGCAGATTGCAGTTAAAAATGGTCAAATGAGTCAAGAAATGAGTAAAGTTGGAGAGAAATGCATTGCTCTTTCCAAACCACATCAGTAAACTTGCCCCATGGGTTCTCTTCAAAAGTAACCTTTTTCCTCTAGCAGTACAAAATAACAAAAGCAAGATTACAAATACGGTGATCATGAACTTCAAATTACCGAGTGCAATGGTTGCAGTATCCCCAAGACTGCACTAGACCCATTCCCCAGCCACCGCATTCCATGCATCTCATCGCATGAGATGACTGGTCGTCACAATTTTTGTTAGCTGCACTTTGAGATACCAAGCTTTCATCACGTTGTGAAGCAACCTGCTGCAATGAACTAGGATGCTCCCATTGTGATACATGTGTCGCCGTATTATAATAGTACTTATGACCTGTAAAGAAAGATTCAGTTAATCTGAAAACAACAGTAAGTGGCAACCTAATTCACAGATGTTTGCATGCCAACACATTTATCAATGGGCTGGGAATCTGACCCATGCATGGTGACCGATAAGAGATACGCTAGAGCAACACAAATTCTAATATAGATTTGTGAGCAGAATGAACTATTTTCCCACTTTGAATCTTCCACCATTGGGTACAGAAATTACACAAAGGAATGTGCACAATAGAATGAAACCAATTTCCCTTTCCATGCATCAGGGTGCAATCTCTGACCCCCCCCCCCTTTTTTTTCTCTCTGTCCCTCTGGCGAGATCACGATGCATGAGCCATGACTAACTAAAAATTGTGTTTAGGAGGAAACGGTTGCCAAATCTTTACAGATCCATGTCAATCTCACATTTTTCAGGAACCCACAAGTTGACAGTCAGATGATCTCGTGAAGTACCTGTCGTCTCATCAAATGCCTCAACCCAATTTTCTGGAAGAGACGATGATGGTCGAGAGTGGCCAGCAGAAGAAGTATGTTGAGGAATTTCCCACTGACTCATCCCAGTGCTTTGATTATAATAGTATGGAGCACCAGTTGCTGGGTCTCTAGCCACAATCTACACAAATTAGTGAGTAATTAGCAGAATCAGAAACTTCTAAGAAGATTATAACTGTAATGTCCCAATTTCTTGAAAAACAAAAAAGAACAGAAACATCTTTCCGCTGCATCTTTTTCCAGTTTTACATACAATACAGTGATTTTAGAGTTTAGCCCTAATGCAAGATGTCATTACCAAAAGCGTACTTACTAGTCTATACCTCTATGCCAAAAACCAATCAATCAGGGAATGATATGGAAACAAACGATAAGCCAAGAGGCAGTCGACTGAGTCTTTTCGAGTCTGAGATTATACTGATTGAATTCACATACTGTAGTTTTAATTCATGAAAAGAGGATGAATCAACATTACATGAATGATCCAAAAACTCTGAGAGATTATCAATCAGCAACATTCATCAGTCTCCTCAGAAATAATGGTGTTTTCTCAATCCAGACAACAGCATTCTAGTCTAGCAGCAGAAGATTACTTTAACACCTGCACACCATTACACCATTTTCACCTTGCTAGCTTTCGTTCTTGAGCTGTTTATGCATGACCTACGTCTTTGTTGACATCAAGTGGCATTTGATATCTGTCAAACTATGCTGACTAGAAGAAAATAAGCTCTGAGGGATGTGGGATTCACAGATGCATTTTATCAACACTTGGAGATCTTTACCAGTTTATCTCTGAAAGATCCTTAAAAGCATGGAGAGCAGATTAATGTAAAGTTCACAAAGACCACAAAGCTTTCTAACAGAACCTCCGTCTAGCATTTGGCATTCACACATTAATATTCATCAGATCCTGGGAATCAGTTTTAAAAGCCTCAGGCATATGTAGACAAACAACATGCCAAGGGCTGGCAAAATTATCTAATGCACCCGATAATGCAAGAGCTCTAGCCATCAGATATGACAGACTTCTGCCAAACCATCCATCATTCACAGTAAACTCGTAATTATTTGAACATAAGCGTTTTTCCTATTTTTAATAGACTCCAGCCAATCAGAAAAGAGAAAATATGTCATGCTGTACTTCCAATAACTACAATCTGCATCAATAACCACTGACTAGTTTATCCTACATCTACTAAATTCTTTGTGCTTTGAACATGCTTCCTAGCTCTCGACTTACACAAATGATCACAAAAGAGAACATATGAACAGGTTAACTGTTACCCACCCATCCCAGAGGCAACCTTCCACTCTGTGAGATCTGAGCTGACTGTACGTCCAACTTCTGAAAGTCAAAATAAAAAATAATAATAATAATAATAATAATAATAATAATAAAGAATAAAGAATTAAAAAAAACAAACAAACAAACAAACAAACAAAAAGCAAAATGTTAAAGAGAGCCTAACACTTTCACATCAAGATACTAATCCTTAACTTTGCAAGCATATGAAACAAGATATATTTGAAAACAGAAGGTGCAAATCCAGAACTTATCTACGCATCTTCTATCAGAAAATAGACAACTCCAATACACTCAAACAACAAAGACATGCAGAAAGAAAAGAAACAATATCAAAGAGACAAGCAGATAAAATTCTCCATCCACAAACAAGTGAAAAATGGAAATACTAAAAGAACTCTATGAGTTACAGCAGCCTACGTTCACAGCTGCAACAGGATCCTTATTGGCCTTATTATCATTTAATATGCCACGTGCTTTCAACTTCTGCTTAAGATACTCAGGCAATTCTTTTGCAGCTGACAATTCTTCATTCCCAACACGTCCTGAAGTATCAGAAGAAAGAGAGATATGACCACCTTGAGCATAAAAAAAGAATTGCACTCGAAAAGTATAGGCCATTCAATCTTACTGGGCATAGTAACATCAGGCCTCGGAGCAACAGCATAAGCCCCTCCTCCAGGTACACCATATCCATTTCCAATTTCTAAATTACCTGCAATCCATGGTTCGTAACCCTTAAATACAAAGATAAACATTACCGGAACGCACCTGAACTATGACATTTCACGCCATCTCTTTTCTAAGTGGAAAAAGAAAAAATGAGAACAAAAGAGAGCTTAAATAGAAGTAGATCTATGTCTTACCAACCAAATAGCTGAATGATTGTAACTAATACAAGGAGATCAATTCAATCATATTGATCCCCAAATAACTTTAAGAAGTTTTAATTAAAGAGTATGTAATCTGATGATTGTCACATAAACAGATGAAACAGCATCAGATAAACACAAACCCAAGCAAGCAGCTCATTAACAGGACTGGCCTTCACATCAATAATCTGTTTAATTTCTCTTACTGTCTTTAATAGAACTCAGAGGTTGAGGGTACTTCAAACAAGGGTACTATGCATATCCATATGAACCTAGACGGCCAAACTTATCTCAGAACCAGGGAAAAAAAATGCCAAATGCAGGTATCAACCAGATGTTTAACTTGCCAGAAGAAAAGGAACATACAATAACTTCCATTTCCATCCTGCTCTTCCTTAACTCCCAGTTTCACTACCTCTTAGTTCTCACTCTGTTTATTCCCATTCTTTTCATGAACAAACATGTATTATTCAGACAAGCACAAACATGGAACTCTGTTTATGTTGATAATAGTGCCTTTGGGATTTTCAAAAAGTACAAAGATCAAATAGAAACTCGTTACTATAAGAAAAAGGAAAAATCTAAAACATCATAACCAAATACAAAAAACAAAATTATCTACCATTTTCAGGGGGGGAAGACTTCCCACGCTTTAAAGCCATCTCTGCACGATGGTCAGATGCCATCCTCAGTAAATGTTCCTGACACATTCACATTTATTCAAAGATTATGATGGTGCACATCAAAAAATAATGCAAGCAGGTGCTGGCCAAATAACCAAAATACTACATGTAGATGATACAGAGTCTTGAATTTCTTTTTGATAGATAAAACATAATGTACTACAAAGTCTTGAAATATGCATACTTTTATAGCATTGGGGTCACGACGTTCTGTGAAGATGTCTGCATCGTCATCAGGAGGTTGAGTTGCAGCATTTGCCTCTCTAAATAAACAGAAGATTAGCTGCAGAACGATTTTGAGTTGATAATTTAGATATCTCTTTGTACTGAGTGCTCACCTTTGATTTCGTATAACATTTTGAGTAGCAACTTCCTGATAAGTCAATCACAACAAATGCTCCATAAGCATAAAGAAGATGCAAACAGGGAGAAAAAGTGAAACATGAAATGGAAAAAAAGAAAAACAATGAATGGAAAATGATATACTTGTTCTCGGAGCACTTCATTTGGAACAGCAGTCTCAATATCCTGAGCATCTTCAATAAAATTGCTGGCAAAGACAGGAGATGCACTGGCATCGTCTGGCAGTCTGTTGGATTCTTCAGAAAGACTTTTCAATCCAGAGTCTTGAGTAACTGAGAAGATGATATCACCATCTCTCTTGATCTTTGCATCAACCGAGCCTGTCTCTTGATGCTTTGAGCTATCCATATGCTGGGGTATCTCCACAACCTTCAAATTTAGTTCTTGAGGCACCTGCTCCTCAGGGCCATTCGACATTGACGGCAACGAGTCACCTCGCTGAGCATCGACCTGTTGAGAAGTCCTAACTTCACTGGTCTGACAGTAATTTACTTCCCCAGAATTCATTTTCTGTTGCACTTCCATGTAGACTACAGGACTTTGCGTTGGCAGATGTGAAATTTGTTCACCACCGGATTGCCTACTATGAAATGAAGAATTGCAATGAACAACAGGGCTTGGGACCCCACTGTGAATAGAACCATCTGGATTTAAAGATCCATAGGAATTGGGAGTTAAATTTGGATCGGCAAGGATATTAGAGTGAGAATCGTTAACATGTTGAATTCCATAAGGGTTCTGGCCAGACAAATTTGGAGGATATTGAGCAAAATTAGTCTGAGGTGTTGCAGCATAAGGATAAAAGCTTTGAGTGTTCGTGTTTTGAGCAATATTAGAAGAAATAGGCAAAGAGTGGTTTCCAAATCCACCTAATTGATGGTGAGGTCCCCCAGCATTATCATAATGATGAGAAGGAGCCGAAGTGGCTGGCCTGGGAGGTTGGTTAGGTGAATATTGAGTATAGGATTGAACTCCTGGAGGTAGCGGCTGAGCATGATAATTATTCATGATCAGCACCGCTTCAGTCAAATGTACGCTAAAAGATATTGCCAAGAAAAGAGAAGCTGAAGATGTTGCTGATGGTCAAACGACAGTGACGATAACCATAGAGCACCTGAGTTGCATCAGCAAAAAAATAAGCGGTAAGCACCCATTTCGTATCATAATAGCTCTTAGACAACAATAACAATGGCAGGAGCAAATCATTCCAAAGAAAGAAAACATAAATGAAAAAATAATAATAATAACTTGAGCAAATGCGAATCGCATTGTGATTCAAATTTTCAAATTTGGTAGAAAAGCAGAGGGAAGAGAGGAGCACAATGCTGAAATATCATCATCATGGAACGGAGCAAATGCGAAAAAAAGCACGCCCAACTAAACCTCCCTAACCGCAACCTGAATTGCAGTCTCCATTTAAACACTACCCGAGCCTCGGTTCCACATTTTATGGTCTCCTTACAGAAGGAGACTCTTAATCTCTTCAATCTCAATAATTACCCAGTCGAGAGCGCAGCGACAGACAACGACAGTAGCACCACACAAGCCACGGCGAAGCCCCGACTTTCTCCCTCCTCTTGCCTCTACAAAACTCAAAAACTATGCAGCCGATCGCCGCGACAGACAATAACAGTAGCACTACACAAGCCACGGCAAAGCCTCGACTTTCTCCCCCGTCTCGCTTCCGCAAAATGCACCGACTCCAAAGCCTCGCCGCAAAAAGAAAATCACGCTCAACTCCTCTCGCTAAGAACTCGGTCTACAGCCGTCGTGGACGCTCCCGAATCCTATCCCAGGCCGGGTTTCCACGCCCCCAATCGCATCGATCGCGGGCGACAATCCGGTCGACGAGAACCGATTTCTCGCCATTCGCCAGGCGTGCTGCGACCGGAGCCTCGCGGACCGACCTGAAATCGCGAGTCGCCGCCGCAAGCGCTCCGGCGAGGGAACGAGAGCGGATGAAGGAGGACGAGTTACCTGAACTTCGCCGGGATCGCCGAGCAGCGGAAGGGCGTTTCTTCCTTCCCCCTTCCTTTCGTTTCCCTCTCCTCGGTTGCTCACGTTGAGTCGGCGTTCTTGGCCGTCTTCTTCACCGCGACGATGGGCGAGGCGCTATTCCGGTGGGAGAATACGTTTAATCGCGTGGACAAACGAACCTCCTCTTCTCCCCTGTTTTGGGCTGGCCCGGCCCGAATCGGCCACCGTCTTATTGGGCCGATCAGGGCCCAATATGGAAATGCTCGCATTCTTTCAAGTTAGGGGCTAATTCGATTGCACCTCATGGTAATTACATTTGACATGGAAGTGAGGAGCATTTGCTTTTGTGCTCAATATACAGTAAGCTTCGTACTCAAGATATTCAATTTCTAAAGAGAAAAGGAGCAGCATGCTCGATTTAAATTCGATTAAATGGCTTTTAAATGAAAGTTATGTGAGACCGAACTAGTAAATGCTAAAGTCATAGTAAGTTGAGGACACTTCTTCAAGATCTACCGCGATGTGTTTCGATTCTGAAAAAGCACATGCATCTAGTAACTTAATTCTCCGTGTCAACTACATAGGTTTTAACTTGTTCACGAAATACCTTCCGTGGTAATTTTTTATTTGCAAATGACGAATATATAATGCATTTTCAGTCACTTAAAAAAAAAAAAAAAAAAAACATTTTCAGTCGCTTGCAAATCGGACCAAGGGAGAAGTCAAAGAATGACGACGAGAAAATATTCTTCGCATTGGCCATATCGCACCCGATTGACTTGTTCTACATAACAAGTCAATTGAAGCATTAGTCATGGTATTTTGTACCATATCTTGATTGTATCCTTATACTTGTTTAATTATCGGTACAATATTTATTTTCCAAGAAAGAAAAAAAATCAATTAAAACTTGGATTTTTCTAAATATTATATATTGTGATAGATTCTCTCTATAGCACCTAATCATGTTGTAAATAAATAGCAATTGGCATGATTTTCTGGGTCAACGACTCAACAGTACGGAGTGCAAACTTGCTCCTCTGCGAACTTGAAAATTTTCATGAATTTCATCTTCTTCAACCTCAATATTTAATCACTTGAGGTTCGCCCTACGCCACTCTTCCAACATGGGAAGGGGGAGGTGAGGGTTCAAATCCCCACCTTCTCGGGGGATAGGGGGTAGGGACGCGTAAGTTTCGGCGTGGGTTGCGACTCCCATGCCCCGCAAGAGCGGGGCACAAGTCTGCAGTGAGTGTAGAATAGGAATAGAGTAGGGCAGAGAGACAAAAAAAAAAACAAAACAAAAACAAAAAAAAAAAACCTCAATATTTTCATCGAGAATTAATGAGCATTTATGGGAATCGTTTTTTAAGCTATCGAGTCTCTACTCTCCTAATCGCACGCGTCAAAATGAAGAAATTGTCAAAGCAAAAAACACCGATGGAAATGCCTACGAATGTACCCACAGCAAAAGTTCAATAAATCGAAAAAGTCAGCACCTAATAATAAATTCAATCGGACCTATTTTTACTTTAAAAAAAAAACTTAAGGCAATAATTAGTTTACCAACCAACTATATACCAAAATGTACAATTTTTATTTTCCGCTTGATACCTTCACATGACACCTCCACAATGTCTAATCAATTCAACAAAATACCACCATAAATTAATACCAACCAAAAAATAAAATAGTATACGAATTAAGAATATATCTTCCTTGACAATGCGACGTGACCCATGCGTCACTGCTGGCGCTCTGACCTCTTCAAAAAGATTCCGAGATTCGCTTCTAGAAATGGTGCTGTCCCTTTCGTATCCTTTTACGAAATCTACCTTCCTTGGATGCGTACACGACGACTGATGGAGGGCCGCTCTCCGCCGTTGGATTCTTATCCACTGCCCTTTATCTTCTTCCTTCTTTATTTTATCTTATCTTTTTTTCTTTTAATTTTCTTGCGGTTACTTTAAAGAAGTCTCTTTGCCTTTGCCCCTCTTGAATTTTGCCATCTTTACTTGCCTTTTACTCCCTCGACAAAGTTTCGATTCGATTTACTCCTGCGTCTTCACCAATCAAACGTACGATGTCTACGTCTTCTGATATGAACATTCATATCACTAGCGTAATAGAAGGTTTATCCATTTTAAGGATTTTATTAGACATTGTACCTAGCACTCAATGCTGAACAATCCGGCCTTCAACCCTTTGTTACCACGCCAAGCGCCTGATGGTGTTTGATAGTATGATATAGATGAAAGTTAAAGGGTTTTGTCATTTATATTGTTGGATGGTCGTGTGGTGGGATTCTAACAACTGATGAAACGCGTGACTGCGTTATCTTGGTGCGAGAAATTTGGAGAAAAGCCCACATAAAAAAAGGGCTGGTAGGAGAAAATTTCCTAAATCAAACAAAAAGATAACCACTCGTGACATTATGATTTCCATCTCGGTTGACAATTTGGATCAAAGTGGCGATGTAGGTGAATTTCTAAGCATATGCTTAAAAATTCAACCCTTTCCACGTGAGATTACTATCGACACTCCCCTCTCATGTAAAAAATTCACTCCCTTACAAATGCTCGATGACAACTTCGATCGAGTTGGAATGAACCCACTAGGGCCCCCACACATTGGGAGTTTGAGTTTGAGAGGGGTGCTATGATTTGAATTTTTTTTTTTTTTTAATCAGTGTTTCGATACCGTGTTTTTAGACCTATTATGAACACATATCTGGGCCAAAGTGAATTTTAATAATTTTCCAAAGTGAGCCCGATATAAAATTTACAAGCCTTTCCAGTTGCCCTCGTCGGTGTAGCACTAAAGACAAACGATCCCCATTATTTTAAAAACAGCAGTGAATCGGGGCACGGGACAGACAAACGTTGGACGAGTCAACGTTGGACAGACGATGGACAAGATTATGTGCAGCATAGCCGATGTACCGTGGGAGGACTTTTGCCTGGTCGCCACTCCCCAGTCAATTCGAATGCGATCATCCTCCACGATCAAACCCCTCACGAGTCGCGACCTCGTTATCGCCAATTTGTCAGCACGACTTCGATTTTTCAATTCGATTTGTCGATTCAAATCTCGAGCAACTTGTCCCGGATGAATCGGGGAACGCCAGAGGAGGCCTTCCAGAATAATTTAGGTAAGATTCCATTTGGCGCTATTAAAAAATAAATCACCATTATCGAGTAATTGCATCATATAACACGACAGGCGTGCGAAATGGCATTGCGAGCCGATCATTATTAGCTTGAGGAGGACCCTTCTCCCAAAAAATAACATTTCTTTTTCCTATAAGAAGAGTTGATGACGCAAAAAGTCACTTTTGAAATTGGAGTTTCTAGAGATTTTACTAGTCCCACGGGAGGACAATGTTGACTACGTGTCGATTTAAGAATTCATTTAATCGACGGAGGCTTGATCGGGCTAAGGCAGGACAATCCCATTTTCTCTTTTTTAAATTTAGTGGAAAGGAGTAGGGAGGAAGTTCAAGTCGAATTTAAGGACTTGATAAGAGAACGGGTCAAAGGGATAAAACACAAGGGTGAATTATATATGATATATTTCCATTTCGGTGGATTACATTTTATAGTTCGAAAATCTACGATATCATCTGTGATGGGTCTGGACAAAATAGAAAAACTACAACATGTCGTTCACTTAACTAAATAGGTCATTTTTATATTCATGATCCGTTGATCAAAAAAATGATCAAATAAAAGTTTCTCAAATCGAAGATGATGAATAACATGGTCCGTTAAAAAAAAAAAAAAATCTGTATCGAGAATAGCCTTAAAATACGGAGGTATCGATTTGTCAACGTGAAAATCAAATCGGCGCACCATCGCCGCATTAATTCTATGCACTATCGAGTAGACTTCATCACACGGCACTCTTTTTTCATCCAATGAACATTTCATCATTGATCTACCAAAATATGCCTTTGTCAAAAGCGAAGACGGAGATCAACAACGGCGAGCTTCAAAGAAAATGCCGATGACACAAAGAGTGGGTGGGAGGGAGAGGGAGAGAATTTTTTTTGTGAGGTCCTACATAAAACTAATCACGGATCAAGAATCGGATCTCATTAGGTGATACGAGAATTTCCCGTTTCTCTACGGCACGGTCCAAGTCCAGTTGAGATTTGGAAAGAGGACATTGCAAAAGGCGGAGGCATGACTCTCTCTCCAAACCCTTTTTGTCTTTAAGATGAACTCTTCAAATTCTCGTGCTATATCAAAAAAGTCGAATCGTACTATACGAAACTGAAAAGTCGAATTATGTAAATTTGCCAAAAAAGAAATATAACGCGGACCAAGAAACCGACACGTGGTATCATTTTCCCCGTCTCTTTCCCTCACCCATCTCTCTCTCTCTCTCTCTCTCTCTCCAGTCTCCTGTTTAAATTCCACGGCAAGTCACAGGTCCCAGCTCCTTCATCTCTCCTCCTCCACTTCCATCTTCTCCTCTTCATCTTCTTCTTCCTCCTCCTTCTTCCGAAGAGAGAGAGAGAGAGAGAGAGAGATCTTACTTTCATCTGACTCTGCACACTCCCATCTGATCATCTCCGGTTCCATATATAGGCTCACTCCTTGATAGCCTCTCTTTGGAAATGCTCTGACAGTCGTCCCTCTCAATCATCTCCCTCACTGTTCCCTACATACTCTTGAGTCTGACCAGAGAGAAAGCACAGCGAACATGGCGTCTTCGTCTGACCCCATCGCCAGCCTCGACGCCCCTGGCTTCCGGCCCTCCCCCTCCTCCTCCGTCGACCCCAGCTGGCTCCTCCCTCGCGGCGCCGAGGCGCTCACCAGGTCCCTCCTTCGATCCCTCACCGAGCCCGAGACGCCGAGCGCCTTCTTCTTCGATCCCGAATCGACTGCACCACCCTCCGCCTCCGCAGCCGCCGCCGCCGCTGCCGCCTCGAGCTTCGACCCCGAGGCCGCGGCGAGAAAGCGCCCCCGGACCGCGGGGCCTTCCCGTAAGAAGCGCAAGTCGCGCTCCTCCAACCGGTCCCAGACCACGTTCATCGCGGCGGACGCGGCCAACTTCCGCCGGATGGTGCAGCAGGTGACCGGCGTCAAGCTCGGCGGGCCCCACGCCTTCGTGCCGCCGGTGACGAAGCCGGAGCCGCAGCAGAGGGCCGGTTGCCGTTTCCCCGTCGGCGGAGGCCTGTTGCCGAATCTGGACGCGTCGTCGTCGCTGTTGGTTGGTGGCGTCGGAGGTGGTGGCCCCGAGGGCCCGCTCTGTTTCCCTGCGCCGGCGGCGGCGACGGCGGCGGCGGCGGAGGTTGGCGGCGCCGGTGGGCTGGGCTTTGACTCTTTCGCGTGCTTTCCCACTCTGGATTCATGGAAGCTCATCTGATCAAGATTGATAAGAAGCTCTCTTGTTTTTTTTTTATTTCCTTTCTATCTTTACTGTTATTTTGTCCTTGTCTAATTAATTGCTGATAATATGTTGGGCACCAGAAATGAAGGATTATGCATGCTAATGTCATCTGGACAAAAGCGTATAATGAGAGTGAATAGTCACATATGATTTAGTAGGAAAAATCATCTTGAGTTTAGTAAATATAATCAGTATTAAATTCTCCATATGATGATTGGCATTGTTTACTATCATATCATAGCACTTGGGATCTAATGACAGATCGATATTAGACTTGTTGCCGAGGAATGATCACAAAATTCCACTGGTTACTCCAAATAAAACCAGTCTCATTATCGTTCGAAATGAGCTGCTTGTGGAGCAATGACATCATCTTTTGATCTTAAGTCGCGATGAATTTCATCTCGAGAGTTATTCTTCCAATAACTTTAACTTCACTTCTAATTATGCAACTTCATCAAATCAACAGGCATGGTTCACTTCCTATCATAGCTCTGTTATTCGGCATTTTTAAGTCACTGGAAGCAAGAAACATTGACACCACAATAAAAGGGCAGGTCTAATTATTAATGAATCTAAAGTTGAATTCTCTTTCCTATCGATAGATCAATCTTTCTTGTCAATCCGATGATTCAGCGAAAGTAAAATACTCACAAATTCATTGCAGAATCTAGCTCTCGCCTCCTCAATTCGTTGAAGCTTGCCCTACAAACATCACAGCCCCTAAACAGGTTGTTGATCTGATTAGCCAACTGATGACACATGGAAACATAGAACAATCAACTCGACAATAATAGAGGCGATGTACATGGGTTCCGCTCAAGTCAAGAAGTCATAATGAAAAGATCATGTACGTGGGGTTAGGTGGTGGCGTGGTTGACTCCCGTCTCTCTGTTTACTTTTCTTTTGGGAGTTTGTATTTATATACGAGGGCACAAGTGCTGATTGAAAAAAGAAACCACGCTTCGGTGGTGATGCATAATTAATCATTTCTTTAGGGGAGTGAAGTATACTAAATGATTTCTAGCTAATTGTTTTGGAGGGCAGTGTTGAAAAGACGTGATTATATCAATAAATGATTATATTACTCGATCAATTCATAATTCATTATACGGGTATCGAATTGATATTAAATTTTTTGATTTTATCAATTTCGTTCTAAACTTTTGAGAGCGATATATATCAATTCTAGTTAAATTAACTTGTGGGACATGATTGGAAATGCGAGATTGAATTGATAATGGGATATAGCACCGTGTGGATCCGCCCATAGCTTTGCTGGGTGATGGGTGGTAGGAAATTAGGAATTGGTCAAATGGAAGTCGCTCTCATGATAGAAAACGATAGGTAAAACTTTTTAATTTGCAGCTTGGAAAGAATGATTTTTCTTCTCGATGTTATTTCGGCTCCGCCAGAAGGAAAAACACAGTGACCCCTTGAAATGCAAACTGACATGATTGTTGGACTTTCTATTTTTTAGGACCATTACGTGTTGTATCTTTAAGAGCGGACTTTGACTAATCTCTTCAATTGTAATCAGTCTTTAATCTGTAATTGAAAATACTCGTTTTTGATGTTTATGGTGGTTGGTTCTTGCAAGGAAAAAGGTCCACATCTTGCTCTTGCGATCGTTGTGACTGAATACGCCAATTCCAATTCGCTCAATCAGAAATTGAAACGACATGCAACGTACGAGAGGCATTCGATCACTGAATGCACGATTCACATCCGTTTCAACATCCAATAGATAAATCGTCACGTCATTTAGTGAGAGAGTTTTCGTAAGATCACTCTATGTCTAATGTTGCTGATGATGATATTAGAAAGGCTGGAGAAAGGAGTCCAATGGGAAAGAATACAGAATAAAGAGTCTGCATTTGGTTCGTCAAGAAATAAAGTCGGATAGGTTGAGCAACCCAACTTTTAGATTTCTCGTATCTCTGTCTTAATCAAAAAGGACACCGAATACAAGATCAAGCATTGATAAGACAAAAATTGTGAATCAATTTGAGTATTTTGTATTAATTATAATTTATAAGTCATTATCATAACGTTCATAGGTGGTATCATCGGGACATAAGAATGAGATCTCCATCTAGATCATATCTCTGACTAATAAGAAAAAGTTAACGGCCTCCATCATCGGCCATCGGGCGTTCGCTTGTGTTGCGATGGTGACCACCTTCGGTGCTATTGATGGCGCCATTGACCACCGTGGTTCCGCGAGGGAGTAGAACGAAAGGACGAGCCTTTGATTGAAGGGTTCTGCTAGAAATGTGGGCCCTCGGATTAAATCCATTAAGTCAGAGCCGTCCATCCATTATTTTAATGTTTTGAGTGGGTAACCGGTTCGCCAATGGCTTGGGGAGAAATATTAAAATAGAAAGAATTATGTCAAAAGTTTTAAAACTTGAATTAAATTTTAAGACTTTCAAAAAGTGCAATCAAGTTTTAAAACTTAATACGAAAGTGAAATCGAGCTCTAAAACTTTCAAAAGTACAATTGAGTTCTAAAAGTTATCAAATTGATCTAATCAAGTCCGTCCATTAATTGTAACTTTTAAAAATCTAAGGACTTGATTGCAGTTTCATGATTACACTTTTCGAAAGTTTTAACACTTAATTATAATTTCTTAACAGATTTTAGGATTTTATTGTATTTTTGAAATTTTTAGAACTTAATTGTATTTTTTGACAAGTTTTAGAACTCCAATGCACTTATCCCAAATAGAACCATACGATGTCCTAGTAATTTTTTTTTCTACTAAAGAAAAACACTTGTATGATGTGGTAAAGAAAAAGAAAAGAAAGTCCAATAGTGTGGCAACCTAACTCGGTCGTAGTAGAATAACTTAGTTTTTGTGGTAAATATGTTACTAATGAGGTGAAAACCCAACATGCTTTTTAGTATTTATTGCACTAGTGGACATTGGGAAAAATAAAATTATCTTCTTTAATGAACCACTAAACATTTTTTTTCTAAAGTTTGACTCATTCTCGTTCAATCACCACATTTTTCTTTTTCATTAATAGATGTTTTGATATTGACGAACTCCTACTTTTCTACTTTATTAAATGTTAAGAAAAAGGTTGATAATGATATACTAATGTCTTACTTTAATAATAAAAAGACATGTGAGACAAGAGTCTAGAGAAGGATTTACAACATACCCACCTCGTGGGAACTTGGGAATGCCAATGATCACGTGCTACTTCAGGTCCAACAACAATAGGCAAGAAGAGAGCGCAGCGCAAGGAGTTTGAAAACTTTCGTTCTTCAAATGAAACAATTGTCTTTCGACTAATTCGAGTTTTATTATTTTCCAATATAAAGAAAGAAATTAATTCACGAGATTACCCGATCTTCTATTTTTTTCCCTCTCATTTTTTACCAAGTCCCACTTTACTTCGGATCCTCCCCATCTTCTCCTAAGAGTCCTTTTTTTAAAAAAATTAATGTCACGACTAATTTGGAATCTGAAATATCTTATAAAAAGCGTAACAACAAGTGTCGGTGTTAATCACATTAGTCCACCTACAATGCACGTAAGTGGTGGTAAGAAAATTGGATGGGACAGTGATATTTAATTTAAGATGTGGGTAGTCAAATAAAAATGCAAAGTTATAAATTTTTTAATGTCCTGACAAATTGGAATCTAAAATATCTTATGAAAGACATAACAACAAATGTCGGTGTTAATCAAATCAATCTACCTACAAGGTACACAGCTGGTAGTAAGAAAATTGGCTGGGATGGTGACGCTTAGTTTCAAATGCGAGTAGTCAAATAAAGACGCAAAGTAAAAAAAAGTAAAATCCCCTCCCCTTTTTTACGAGGTCCCACATTACTTTGGATCCTCCTTGTCTTCTCCTAAGGGTCATGTTTTAAGCTTTTTTTTTTTTTTAAATGCCACAACATATTGAAAAAGCCCTTGGGAAGATTTGAAACATCCTATGAAGAACCTAACGACAAGTGTCGGTGTTAATAAAACCGGTTTACCTATTGAGCATGTGGCTTGGAGATAAGAGAACTGGACGGGATAATGACATTTAGTTTCAAGTACGAATAGTCGATAAAGAGGCAAAGTAGAAATCTTTTTTCCCCCTCCCCTTTTTTACCATGTCCCACATTACTTTGGATCCTTCCCGTCTTAATCTAAGAGTCGTTTTTAAAAGATTTTTTAACACCACAGGTCTTGTAAAAGCTTTCCAAAGGATTCAAAAACATCCTTCAAAAATCATAACAACAAGTGTCGGTGTTAATCAAATCGGTCTACCTACTGGGCACGTGACCCCAGTGGTAAGAGAACCGGGTGTAATAGAGACGTTTACTCTCATGTGTGGGTAATTGATTGCCGTAAAAAGACAGAATAAAATCTAAAATATATATATCAGTCTCGTAAACTTTAGCCAAAAAGGAAAAAACAAAAAACTGTCTCACTGAAAAAGAATGAAATTCCGCATGTAAGACCAAAGATCTTGAATGAAAGGATATTTTGGTGTCTGAACCGTGCTCAATTATGACTGGCAGCGACCGTCCCTGTAGTTTTCAAAATTTATAGGCAGGGGGTGGCAGGAGAAGGGTGTTGACTTTTGGTGCGTTGCTGCCCAGAGGAGGTCGGGAGGGGAGGTACAGGGTTAGGGCCAGAGTCAAGGCCTAGTAAACAGTTGTCCCACGACGTGTCGCGTCCCTATTGGCCGGTCACCCTCCCTGTGTCAGCCTCAAAGTTTGACTGCGCTTTGCGTGCGCGCGCCCGCTTCGCCCTTTCTATCTAAACCGGCTGGGAATTGGGAGGCAACCCCGCCCGACCCCCCGCTACTTCATGCTTACGCCCGCATCTCGTCACCGATTCTCCATCCCTCTGTTTTTTACTCTCCCTCTCTCTCTGTTTTTTTTTTTTTTTTTACTTGTTTATTTTCTCTTTGCCCACCAATTTATTAATCCTCTACTTGAAAAATAGAGCCTTTTTTTTTTAAATAATTTTTTTAATTGAGAAAGACATCCACAATAAATTCATTGCCACCACGATACTAATTTGAGCATAGTCAGGATCATTATAATCGCAACATAGATGAATCTACGTTATAGATGAGCAAAAGGTTTTCATGAAGCTAAGGAACGACGGTGGATTCAACCTGTAATTAGAGAGCTTTAAACTAATTGAGATTAAGTCCTACATTGCTATACGAACCATAATATTAGGCTCCGTTGAGGGCGGAAATTGAACACTAGCGGCGATGCTCCATTGCCTTGGCCTCTTTGTGAATTGTAAGGGAGTTAGGGAGTGAACTGTTTTTCCATGTTCAACGTTGGAGTCAAATTAGTGCACTTGTTTTGTCTTGGCTCCATGGAGAGGACACAACTTCACTAGTTAATCACGTGTACTAGACGGGTCAATCACTAGTATCGCATTAAGTTATATTTTATATTGTATTTGGTTGCTATCTAAGAGAGGATAAGTTCGGATATAATAAAAACACGACATGTATGAATATGTCTTATGTAGATGTAAGATAAGTGTGGATATAATTTTCTTATATTCGTAGTATTATTATAAGTTACTTCAAGGAAAGACCTCACGCTCTCCTTCTCTTTTGCGGTCATGGTTCTTTTTGTTGAAGGTTCATGGCTTTTCAATAATTCTCTTGTTTTATGAAAGTGGTGAGAGAGTCGAGGCACAACGCTCTTTGAAATTGCAGAGGTTAATGATTGTCTCCGTTTATGCAAATTTGGTGTCTTTAATAATAAACTACGAGAGATACTTACCATTTCTAGTTTAGTGATGAATCACGAGAAAGGGTTGATAACACTTGTCATTTGAGCATCTGCAGCCAATAGACACGGGTTGATTCGGTGCGAATCCGCAAGATTCTTCGCATTTCAATTCTAGGCCTACATTATTATCTTTTCAATCAGCTCCGTTGGGAGGCAAAAAAATCTAAACGGTGGAAGAGGGGCAAATGATATCTGCTAATTACACCGGGTCAGCCTAGAAGTGACACGGAAGTTGTTGCTGCTTTCCATCATGGAATCGTAGTAGCATAATTTTTCATGGTTTTTGTAGGGTCCCCTTTAGCAGCGCTTGCTCCTCCTTTGGCATGGTTTACTGTAGTTCTCATTTGCTCCCGATCTGACATGGTAAACTATAGCAGTTTCGTAATCTAGCAGCTTTAGTCAAGCTAGTTATATAATGCAGTTCTTATTGCTGGGGTCCAATCTGGCAAATTGTCTCTGGCAGTCTAAGTGCTATATGAGGATAGCGACAGTGCGTTGCTTAACTTTATATTCGATTGTACCAGGAAAGCAAAAAAGTACTTTTGCTTTTTACTATTTCATCACGCAATTCGGAATTAGGTTCTGCTTGCTCGATTTGCTAAATCCCGTGAACAAAGTTTACGGAAAAAAGCAACATCTTTTTTCCTATTCATTTTTCTCCAGTTGAAAGCCTTTCTTACATCTTGATCTTACCCTTTTTTTGACAATTAGCAAACAAATTTTCTAAAGTATCCATTTGCACTAATATGTAGTTCCTAACAAATAATAAACATGATATAATATGAAAATACTCGGTTTTATTATTGCGATTCACCAAATAATTAGAAATTGAGACGATCAAATATAGTCTTAAGATTTTTCGAGTTGATAAAAAAATTCCGGTTTGTTTCAACTTAGGCAAACGCAAACGGTGCTTCGATTTTTTTGCGGTTTTCCGATCTTGGTCGGGTCGGCCTGCAAAGTGAGAGGACAAGGCCGAGGCCCCAGCTGATGGGCCCGAGCCCGAGCCCGAGCCCGAGCCCGAGAAAAAGCCCAAGCCCAACCTGCAGGAATCGGCCATCCTCCCCTACACGACATGTCCTATCCGTTCGCTGCGCTGTGGCCATCCCCGTTATCCACCAGGGTGAATCGGAATTCCGGCACAGACGCGAAGCTCTCTCTTCGGCTTTGCTTATCCCCAAAACACGACGACGCCCCGAGCGAGCGGGCATCCATCACTCGTCGATTCCTGCTGCGTGATATGTGAGAGAGAGAGCGAGGGGTAGAAAATGGCTCTGCTCTGCTGCTGCACTCCCGTCGTCGCTTTCTCTCCCTCTCCACTCTCGTCGTCGTCGTCGTCTCTGCTTCTCACTGTGAAACCAGGTACGAATTCTTTCGTGGGTCTTTGAGTTTTCCTCTCGTCTGGTCGCGCTGAATCTTGGGTTTCTCGTTGCGGGATGAGAGACGACGGAAAGACTCGACCTTAACGGTGTCGTAATGTGTTCAAGAGAAGTGGAATGAGGTGGAGAGCACAATGTTCTCGTGCCGCTTGAATCTTGGTTGCATTGAATCTTGGGTTTCTCGTTGGGGGATGAGAGACGACGGAAAGACTCGACCTTGATGGTGTTCTAATGTGTTCAAGAGAAGTGGCATGAGGTGGAGAGCATAATGTTTCTTGCGCGTTCGAATTTCTCTGTCGGGCTTTCCTTCATACACTTCATATCATAATCGTGAGGCGATTTCGTTTGGAGGAGTGGTGGTGTAATATGAGTAATTGCGTCCTAGTAGTCGTTTGAGGGTGTCTTGTCTTCAATCCTAATATGGATATGGATATGGAAGTAAGAAGCACGCCATTTCTTGGGGTTGTGTTTTCGCACTCTGTGACATCTTCTGAACTTGTGTTTCAGCTTCCAGGTTGCACATCAAACCAATCACACTGCCCCCAAGTTCTTTCTGTGCGATTAGTTATCCGAATGAAAGGAGGGGTTCGCTAATTGTGAGGGCTGATTCCAATGCTGGGCCAACCGATGGCGGTGAGGCTCCGTCTCCATCACAGAACAAGGAAGAGGCCGCGCCAGTTGACAAGCTGCCCTTGGAGTCGAAGCTGCAGGAGAAGGCGGAGCAGAAGTTGAGGATGAAATTGGCGAAGAAGATACGGCTCCGGAGGAAGCGGCTCGTTAGGAAGCGAAGGCTGAGGAAGAAGGGCCGATGGCCGCCTTCGAAGATGAAGAAATTGAAGAATGTCTGAGCTACATACCTCAAGATGCCTGGCAGGTTTTGTTCTGACATCCTCTTTTGAACTCGCCATTTTGGATGGAGATTTGTATTCATCAATCTGATACATGTTGATTTGACTGCTTCCTGTAAGGCAAAGATTTAGAGGTATATATTTTCATTGTTTGGGTTAGAATTCGGCCTCAAAGTTTGGGTGATTGGTGTTTGTCAACCTCCCTCCTGCTGGTTGGCGATCATGAGTTATTTGTGATCTTTAATTTCTGCCGGTTTGTGATGAGTCAAATCCTCTGATAGAATTTTGGTTTTGAAAGAGGTTCAAATGTTAACGACATCTTGGAATAATCAGTAAGTTCGCCCTTGCGACCAGATAGAATGAAACACGTATCGATCAAACTGGCATAGGGGAGCATGAATTTGCTAAATTACCTGAATGCAACAACCCAATGACTAGGAAACAATTATCGTCAATTGTAAATTGAGTTAGCTCTATCCCGTCTATACCATTGTTGAAATCCCATCTCTCTCTCTCTCTCTCTTCCTCTCCCCCCAATGATTCCACAACCAATGCTTTCTGGCCCTTCTTTACCCAATGGACCACCAACCTGCCGCTAAGAGTTGCAGAGAACCTCTTCACTACTCTACATTCAGTCTCACGTTTTAACTGGTAATTGCTTATACGCTGATAATTGAAGGGCCTGTTTTGTCACGAGAAACGCCACTTCTGATAGTCAATGCTCTAGTGTATGATGAATTTCTATGATTATGGTTGCCATTCGAATTTGCTCTAGGACTGGAAGTGTTCTGGGTGCATCTTCGCCCTGTCGTTTGTGCTTGATGCATACTGGAGCATCAGTTCTGGGGTGCCTGTCATTCCTTGAGGACACTAGTAAAGAGCCTGAGGTGCAAATTTCTATCACTTGTTCTTTTTTTGAAACTGCGAGTTCTCGCCCTCTATAACAGCTTTTTAAGCGACTCAGTTTGAGGCGATGAAAAATTAAAACGATGAAACTAGTCCGCTCTATCGTTTTATCATGCTCCATGTCATGAAACAAGAATCGATATGTTCTATCGTGCTCTGAATACTGCGGTCACAGGGTCGTAAACTCAATGCTCGATTTCAAGATCCAAGTGGAGGATTCGATGTCCTTAATTTCCAAGAGGTTGCTATCCAGGAAATTCTCAGACAATGACTTCATTTGGATCAGGCTGTTAGCATCATCATTTGGATATCGAGATCATACTATCACGAATCAATCAAGCGCATCTCAGAAAAGCACAGCATCGCAAATCAAGGCTGACATCAACTCTTACAAGAATTCTATTTACAAAATTTGGTGCCGAGCGTACATAAATAGCTACAAACAGGAATCGTTGTAAGAGAAAAACCCAATTCTATCTTTTTCATCTTCACTTCATTTGCCATCGGGGTCAGTGTATCAGCAAAGAGCATGACGAACTAAAATTCCCTCTCTCCCGTTCTAATCTGGAGCCATGCGGTCTCCTTCTTATGGTCTCAATGACTGTTCAGACGAGTGTGTCCCCCTTGAGAATGTTGAATTTGCAGAGAGGACAAGTCGCATTTATCAGGAGCCACTTGCTGATGCATGAGCAGTGGAAATGGTGATTGCACGGAAGGGTATAAAGCTCTGCCCCATCTACATATGAAGAAAGGCATATGCAGCATTCCTGCAAGTCACAATAGAAACCTTATAAGTTGGGGAAGCAGAGGATTTTGTGGGGCTACTACTAGTAATGAGATATCATAATCTGAGGAAAGTCACAAGGAGGACCATTTTTATTCGTATCGGCGAATCAATGTCCATGTGGACTTACCTTGGACTACATCTCATCTTCTGCTAGTCCGCAATTAAAAACCTCATTGAGATTCTTTTTGGAGCAACGGTAATCATTTGACATCACAAATTTGTAAAGATTATAAAACCATTTAAAAAATGGCAAAACTTTGGTTTATGCTTGAAAAACTATCTTCCATTAAATGCAACTTCCCCTTCTGTTGGACCTTGGACATCCGTTGGACTTTTGTAGAGCATGATTTAGGAAGATAAGCATAAGTACGTGAGAAGAAGGTGATCCAAAGATATGCTCACTTACTGAATCTTCCGAATGAAGAAAAAGTTCACCACTTGAACCATTGTTTCCCAATCCTGACCTCGCCCCAAGAACTTCTTCCATCCCAAGATTGTTGAACGTGCTAAGCACAGTAGCTGGGCGGTACCTATACTTAGGAAGACTCCTGATGGTATCTTCGGATGCCCCTTCAGTGCTTGCAACAGCATAGGCAATTGCCAAGATGGGAATGCAGCAAAAGAGAGCCAAGAAGACCACGAAAGCCATACCAATGCAGAAGATCACGAAGAAGACATCAAAAGCAAGAAAAACCACTGTCAACCTGCAATTAATTCCAGCAAGTAAACAAAATCAGGATTCACGTATGTTTGTTACACTTCATTAAACCACGGAAGAGAACAGAGACACAACAATTGTGCATGGCCATCACATAGTATAAAGCAGGAAGTAACTGCTGGTCATTCAAGACATACTGATGCCCCACTTTAAAATGATTTCCAAAGCAGGTTGGTTCCAAAAGCTCCCACAGTAACATGACTGTGGAAGAATGTAAAGCAATCAACTTATACATCACTGGGCACTAAGCAGAGAAAACCGTACTCCAATTCTGAAAGAAAGCGATTCAAGATGCACAGTAAAGAAAAGACACTCACCAGTAGAGACGTGGTGCATCTTGAAGAAGTGGTTGTCCACCCACAACAATCCAATAGAAACCAAACACCCACCATATCGACGATATTACTGTATTCAAGGATTCCAATCTTTTAATCATCCTGTAAAACATTGAAAAGGAACACAAGGAACTGCTTCAACAATCAGTACCTTTCTTATATCTACAAATATAGCTACTTTATAATCTGAATGATGCTTTAAAGGAATAACAAACAAAAATGAAGTAAAGAACTCAGCTCAGCCTTGAGCTATTAAATCTTCAACAACCACACTCGTCCTGATAACTAATATAAGCAAAGGACGCAACACAATGGCCTGTCCTAAAAATGTTTCTCCATTTGCTTGCTTCTTCAAAACTTCTAAAAAAGGCGCAAGAGTTTGAACATTACTAGGAGAAACTTGTTGGCATGAGCAGTAGATAGTCTCTCAAATTCCTAAAAACATTCTCCCCTCTCCTCAATCACTACCATAGGCGAACTAGAGCTTTGCTAACACATGTCAGATCCCAATTTGTCATCATCATTGAACTATTTCAATGATCCCAATTTGTCACATTGTTGCAGTTTGAGAATCTGGAGCAATCAAAATCATCTGAAAATACATTTCTTCGCAATTCCTGGTCAATTCATCAATGCCCGCTCATCTTTCCTTGTGAATAATCACACGTCCCTCAGCCAACTACTACCATCACCAACATAGATTGATTACCTCATAAAAGCTTGCTGATCGATCAAAATGACAACACAGTAACAACTAAAAAAGTCCTTACAACCCATAAAGCTTCAACATTTCAGCTCTTCCTCCCCGAACTAATGCCTAGTGATCGCACATCCTTAGCCAACTACTACCATCACCAACAGAGATTGATAACCTCATAAAAGCTCGCTGATAGATCAAAATGACACCACAGTAACGACATAAAGCTTCGATTTTTCAGCTCGGAACAGCAACATCATGGGCAATTCAGCAATGTAACATCTCAGAAGACACGAATTGAGGCTCACCTGCTGCGACTCGGCGACCGCGACAGCCCACTCCCGCCCACCAGCTCATCGTCCCCGTCCCCGTCCCTCCGCCGATACTCGGCGCACACGAACCCCACATGGAACATGCACTGCAGCGCGTACCCGCAGAGCCACAGCCTCAGGGGGTGGACGGCCTCTCCTTGAAGGCGGACAGGAGCACGACCACCGCGACCACCACGAAGGCCAGGTTCCACACGAAGTCGAGGACCACGATCGGCCTCGAGCACGCGGCGAGCCCCTCCCCGAACACGCTCGACGCCGCCTCCTCGACGTCGCCGCCGATCGGCCCCCCGCGCCGCCGCCGCCGCCGCCGCCGCCGCCGCCGCAGTCCCCGCAGTCCCCGAGGAGGAAGGAGCGGTGGCGGGTCCTGATCAGGCGAGCCAGGCGGGAGGGCGCCGCGGCGGGGGCGGCGTGGGGGCGGAGGAGGGGATCGCCGGCGCCGCCATGCAAGGGGTCTCCAGGGTCATCCATTTTCTGGGTCTTGGAGGGAAGAGGCAGGGGGAGAGGGGAAGGGAGGAAAGATGCGACCTTTGCCTGTGAATGAGTGTGGGCGATGGTGTCTTGTCTGCAAAGAGAGAGAGAGAAAGAGAGGGAGAGAGAGAGGGAGAGTTTAGGTGGTGGTGGTGGTTACTGGGTAGGGGAGGAGCTGGTGGAGGAGTGGTTTGGTTTGGACTGGGACTGGGACTGGTAATGGGAATGGGAGGGAGGGAGAGGAGGGTGGTGGTGGTGGTGGTGTGGTGGTGTGGTGGTGGGAGTCCCCTGTTTTGTCTGCCTGCGTTGATTGTTGTGTAGGGAAAGAAAACTGGGGAGGGGGAGGATGCCAAGCCCATCATTTTCCCTTTCCCCCTTCACCAATGGAAGGTTTTAGGGACAACCGAGCTGGATTGTATTTCGCGACAAATTTTAGGATTCGATTAGATTGCTTTCTTTAAAAGTTTGAAAATTTAATTGTTCTTTTGTGATCAATTTTTAACAATTTTTATCCGGAATTATTTAAAGGGAATGACACTGAAAGTCGTTTTCATTATTAAGCTGCTTATGATGTGTATATTGGGAAGTTCATCATTTATTATGAAATTCCATGGCTGTCCTCCTTTGTTTTTGTTTCCCATTTATTAAAACTTTGGTACTGTTTATGCCTTTTGGGTTGGGTAGATGGTGCACTCATTTGCCGTAAAGTTCTCTCCTTGGGAAATGCCCTCACCCTAAGATTCATGTTGGACAAGTTATCCTTGACTTTATTTAGGAATAAGTGCATTAAAATCTTAAATTTTATTATAATAGTGTGATTAATTATTTTTTTTAAAAATGCAATTAAATTTTAAAATTTATCACAAAAATTCAATTAAGACCTAAAATTTATCATACCGGATCCAATCAAATCCTTTGATGGATTTTGTTTAAAAAATAATTTATTCATTGATTGTATTTTTCGAAAATTTTGTAATCCGAGTGTACTTTTGTAATAAATTTTAAGAGTTAATTGTATTTTTTTTTAAGTTTTAGGATTTTATTAAATTTTCTTGATAAGTTTAAGGATTATATTACATTTTTTTTTGAAAATTTTAAAATTTAAGTTCTCTTGGTTGACAAATTTTGAGATTTCCTTTTATTTATGGTTGGAGATTTCATGTAAGAGAATGGGGGCCCTGAAAATTGGAAATAGAACCGATTTCTCGTCAAGAAAAAGATTGGATGATCAGGGCGGCGACGTCACACCGACTCGCGATTTGTAGCGATTAGGATGGACGCATTAACAGTAGTGGGAGTCGAAGATAATAGCGGCCGAAAGTTAAATTGAGGATGGTGAGAGCGACGACCGTACAAATGAATCTTGTGGTATTGCTGCTGACAAATTTGATGATGGTGATTCGGGTCAGATGGCAATAATAGAAAATGGACTGATAAGCTATGTGGTTCTAGAATTCACCTCCACTACGAAAAGCGTAACGTTAATGGCCAAACTTAGGTTTCTCTGTTTTTTGTCGGAAAAGGTAACAAAAAAGTTTATTAACTTATTCTAGTTATGCTATTTTAGTCCTAAATCTCTCAACTATATTAATTGGATCTTAAACTTTTTGATAATTTGTCAGTATAATTTATTTGGTCAATTCTGGTCGGTAATAGCTGATATAAATGCCAGCATGAACGACGTTGACGCAAATATATTTTACAATTTTTATTATTTATATTATTTCGGTTTTTCTTCTCTTTTTTCTTCTTCTTCTTCTTCTTTTAACAACTCTAGGCTCTGATACCATAAAAATGATTATGTTCAAAACAAGAACTTTGCAAATGCAAGTATTCAATTCCCTTCTATGCCTTTTATAAGCCTTACCATGTCGGGACAGACCTTTAGCATTTAACTAAACTCTCAATTAAAAAATAAGGCTTTTTGGTCTTAGTTTGTGATGCACAAAATCCTTACGAAGGTGAGTACAAAGCATACCCTAATTTAGCCTAGAGCCTGACACCCTCACCTGTTAGTTAGTGAGTCCCACAACACCCTTGCTAGCCATAGGGAGAGGCTTATGGCTCCGGCTTGTGGTTAGCAAGGGCAAAGTAGCCCCGCCCAGACTAGGTGAGGGCTCAGCACCCTTGCTTGGGTGAGGACGTCCCCATCTAGACCTTGCTGTGGTTGACGGCCTTGTACAGTCCACAGTTGGGGAAAAAAGGACATGAAAGAAAAGAATAAAACAAAAAAGGTAATAAAGAATTCAGAAAATTTAATTTTTAAAAATAATTATTCACGTTAAGATCAGTCATGTCGGTAAAGATGCTAGCATTCGCATTAAAAGTTTCTAACCAAAATTGACCGGATGAACTATATTGAAAAATTGCTAAAAAGTTTAATACTTAATTGGCACAATTAAATTTTTAAGTATTAAATTAGTACAAATATAACAGATTTAAAACTTTTTTTTTGGTGCTTTCGTGTTGTTTGTCAACAAAACATTTTATGATTTATCTATTTAATTTTATCCTAACCCTATCGGGGTTGGACGGTCAGTCGAAGAAAACTATACCCGTCCGAACAAGATGCAAGATACAAACAAATTCGACGCTCTATATTCCCAAGTCCAGAAAACATTTGGTGCATGGATTAGCCAAACGACCTTTCGACTTCTCTCCCTTCTAACACGCGCTTGGAATCAACTTAGTACAAGACCGTAAAAAAGAAACAAACGCGCCTAATAGAACAAGAAAGTGATCCGATGATGAAGAAGACAAAACATTTTCCTTTGTTGCACAGCTGATGACAGATATGGACGCATTAGCGTTTCGTTTCGATGGCTTGCATCGATTTATCCGAGGGAGTTGGCAGCTGACAGACATGAAAAACAGACTGTCCATTCATGTATCATTGTTCAAACCTAGTTTGTCGTTTCAGGAATTGGTATTGCCGCAATCATTCTCGGCGAACCCTCCCATGTGTCGCGTGTTTTCTTTCATCAAACCGACTCGGTTTAACACCGGAAATTAGCTCTAATTCGAACGTGAAATTAGAGGGTTTTCGTAATTGATCCGAATTCAAGAAGCAGAGGGCTTCTGATTACGGCCTCGTTGCATGAAGAGAGTGATAACGAACATCATTGTTAGAATTAGGAAGGACAAAATAGTTGGTGAGTAGGGGATAAATGATTGCACTTTCTTTTGAATGTCAATGGTTGGTTTAAGACGTGAAAACCCCCTTCATTTAATAAGCTTGATACTTAATCAAGATTAGTTGAAGGTTGGTACTTAATCAAGATTAGTTGGAGGTTGGTACTTAACTGTATTATGGCTGTAATATGTTCGGTGTTCTACCATGGGACATTCGTCAAATGATGTTGTTTAGTGATTCATCTGTCTGATTTTCTAATCGAAAGTTCAATTCATATTTGCAGTAGTTACATGATTAGGGAATATATCGATGGCACACATGTGCATTATTATAAGGAAATACTGGAATTAGATGCGAAATTTAGGATAAAATAACATCAAATGTCAACCCCTAAATAATAAATGACCCTAGCCTGTCACAATGGGAGGCAATTGGACTTTGCATTTGCATATTCCGAAGACATTAGTTGTATAATACATGATATAGAATATCGCAAAATATAAAAATGAAAAATAAAAAAAAAGGTGCCAAAATGACTAGAAAAGGTCAACTAGAGACTAAACAATTTCCAATTTGTTGGGGCTTTTTAATTGCATTTAAACCACGTTGATCCTACCATTAATCGAATAAATTTATTTTCTTCCGGAAGGGAGTCTTTATCAACAGTACTTAATCGTCCAATATAGTACAGTTCTGGGAACAAAATTTATAATTTCTGCTAATCGAAGAACGAGTCTAGTCGTCCAAAACAACTTCCATTCCGAACCAGATTCTCTCCGAATGTCCTCGGCCCGGACCATGTCGAATTCAGCTAATCTAAACAAGGCTGAGGAACATCATTCGTCGGCCGAGACCCATTTGACAAAACTATGATATTGTTATTGCGTGATCGTGATACTTCTCAAAAGATGGAAACCGCTGATTGACAGAGGAAATCCATCACTATTATGTTCAATGAAATGCCACTTCAAAAGTGAATGATCAACTCGTTCCAAACTATAAATAGTCACAAGAACATCTTTTGATAACATGGGTTCTACTTCTCAATCAATACACACTTGCAATATGAATTTGGCCAAATCCAGCGTCCCTCGCGAAACAAGGATAATGCATGATAAGTTAACAAGATGAGAATCACTCCTTTAGCAGCATATGTAATATAATTTATATTATATAGCATCGAACAGGTAAGCAAGAAGTACATGTTACAGCCACAAAGATCTACATAACTTCTGAGTATCATAACATCTGAGTCATGAGATTATTCCATATAATTACACTCAATCAGATATATAAATTAGATAGAAGATTTAGACGAATAATCATCTCCCTTCATCCGGATGCTAGTCGATTCTTTTAACAGATCAAAGGAAGTGAAGGAATAGGGCAAGATAACAACATCCATCTCTTTGCCTGCATTTTCGAGTAGACTTTGGGTTGGCACCACCTGCATTGCATTGGCCAAAATCATATATCGGAAGGTGAGATGAGAAAATAGCCTCCCCACATCATTAAGACCGTATTCACTTGATTTGCATTTCTTATCCTATCCTCAACTTGAATTGCAGAAAATCAATTCGGGTAATCAATTTGGATGAGCTAGCAAATCCTTTTACACTTGCCAGCATGACAAATTATGTCCGAAGATCAATAAGACATCATCAGGGAAATAGGAAAGACAAGATGTTCTGACCTTGTTCGGCTCAGAAAAGGAGTTCTCATCCTTCAAGTTAGCAGATGTCAATACCGTCTTTGAGGATCCAGACTTTTGTATCGAATTTTGATCCAGTCCGCTAATGGAAATTGTTAGATTAACTGGACTGCTACCGAAGTTCACGATCTGCAAAACCTTACCAGGTTACCCAACCGAGCAACACACATTTATGTATAGATAAGACAAACCAAAGTAAATTTTGCAGCATTTATTTTATGAGGACCACACTGCTCTTATTTCCTACTATAGTCACGTCTCACATCTGAAAAAAAGGAAATGCATGGACCCCAAAAGTCAAATGTTATCTAGGGTTAGAGCACAAACACAGCAACACAAAATAAACGTATAGCACCCTATCACAGACCTTAATCTTTATATAACTTTTATCATCATCTGAATTTGTCCACGTGATTGCTGAGGCGAGAAGTGAGCTGGAGTAATTCGATGGAATTGTTGTATCAAGAAGAGTTGCTCCACTTGACTCGGCGAAAAACTGTTGCACCCAGTAACTTGGAGTTCCATAGAGATGTGATGAATCGTAAACGATTGCATCCGGATTCCACCTAGGATGGAAGATTTGTCAAACCTTAGCCAGAAGTTAAGAAATCCTGCTTAATGCTAAAAGTCTCCACCAGACCAATATTCAAAAAAGGCACTAATGGAAGTACCTCCTATCGTTTGAATTCACGAAGAGTGGTGCATAGCTTGCCATCTCAACAATATCACTGCAAACGATAATGATAAAAATGATCAATAACCTTTCCTTTAATTCATCTGCAAAGGATGAATTCAAAAGAAAATCAGAGCCACATCCTTGAGTTCAAATGATTTCCCCAATGTGAATTAGTCAGTTTTATATGTTACCTCTTTTCACAGGGAAATAAAAAGGCACATCAGTGAGTGCACACATGCATGCATGCACAAACACACACTCATATGGAAACAAAGAGCGCACCTGTTCTTTTCTAGCCCAATAAGGAAGCCAGCTTCAGCCAAGCCTGCTAATAGACTTCCTTTGCCAGCATCATCCCCAGTCACAGCATATTCGCTTACAAAAGCCTGAACACAGTAGATCACAAGATAAACAGTAATGCACCGTTGGACGTGTATATTAGTTGAAAGTAGACACATCAGACCACACCTTTGGACCAGTGCGGGACGTCTTATCAAACTTATGAGCCATAGAAAAAAGATTATTGGCAGATGTATAGACCTAAGCAAGACGCAAAGGTATTCATCAGTACAATGATTTAGAATATAACAGAAAGAAATCTGCAGCGACAGGAAATTGCAGTGCTAAAGATGTCAATGTTTGACTTACATGAAAATCGTAGAAATCAGCTGGGTGATCCAATGGTTTAGAAGAGCCATCGCAGTTGGAAATCATTTTAATATCTGGATAGGCACTTCTTATAGCTTCATGAAACTTGAGGTAATTCCCTGGTCAGTTTGACACAAAAAGGAGATCTTACTGGATCGGCCCTCCATCCGAAGTTCAGACATAGGAAAAAGGGGATGACAGTCATAAACCAACCTAGGTAATTTTTCTTGCCACAGTCTTCATTCCCGATGGCAACATATCGCAGGTCAAAAGGCTCGGGGTGTCCCATTTTAGCTCGCAAGGAACCCCATGTAGAATTGGGATCCCCTCTAGCAAACTCTATGCCATCAAGTGCTTCCTGGAGTCAAGTTAAAGGTCATTGACCTAGAAATAACCTTTATTACCAGAAAACAAACAAACCCTTCAAATGAACAGACGTTGAAAAATTTATCTTGTGAGGAAGTGCTGCAAACCGTAGACATAACATGAAAAAGAATATTCACATAAACCAAAGGACTAACACCACAAAAAGAGCAGCTGATAAATGTCCAGATAACTTAAATTAAGAAACCAGTGGCTTACGCTTTATGAAAAGAGCAGCTACAGTATTTTCTCATAACTTAATTGAGATGACATTTACATGACAAAATGATCAAGATTCATAGTCTCATCCATAATAACCCCTTAAAGTGTTGAGCAAAAAGAAAAGGCAGCTAAAAGATGGTGTGTCCAAAATAAATCAGGCTCCATTGAAAAGGAATGCTTTGCCCAGATGGGTCCATCATCTTCACTCAATATTTAATCCTTTTGCTTTCTAAAAGCAGCAGTCATTCACTGACAATGACAATTTGTGCAGAAGTAAGTGCATACTGAAGGAATGCATTCATGGAGGCATTCCTCACTACATGAGGGGATTAACTGCATTATATCCCTCAGTGCACATCGATACTGTCCAGTTCTGCTTCAGAGATGATGAGACATACTAATAGACAAATCGTGTAAAGCTACCATTGCTCATAAACTGATCAATGTCAACGAGCCATTAATTGGTGAGATTGGATGGTAATTGGACTCACCTGGATGAAAGGTGAGACAACAGAAGAATCAACTTGATCGTTGTGGCTGATTCCTGCAGAAAGAAAAGATAACAAAGAAAAGACAGGCAGAATATGGTGATCAATGATATATTAAAAAAAAAAAAAAAGTGACACAGCATCAAGACGCTAAAAGTACCATTGTTAAACACCCATATTGGTCGAGTTTTCAGGTCCTCTGCAAGCTGCAAAGAAAATAACCATCGGGTCATACAATTAAAACTCAAATGCACATCTTTGAAGTTGTAGAATTACCTTAACGAAAATAAATTGCAACTAAAAGTATAAATACTGACCTGAAGGAACTCTAAGTGACCCATACCATCATCGGTCCAATACATCCACACGTCACCAAAGTGGCCAGGTCTCTCTTCCCACGGTCCAACAGTTTCTTTCCAGCGAAATGCATTTCTTAACCATTCACCTTCAACAAAACAGCCACCTAGAGGCAAAATGAAGAAAGGATGCTTCATGACCTAAGATGAGTAAGTGAGATTAATTTATCAAGCTCACTGTGAGCTGTTTTGGGGATACCTAT
The DNA here is from genome assembly GCF_016545825.1 of Eucalyptus grandis. NCBI lineage: Eukaryota > Viridiplantae > Streptophyta > Magnoliopsida > Myrtales > Myrtaceae > Eucalyptus > Eucalyptus grandis. The sequence continues at coordinate 41,507,001 of NC_052612.1, read as the reverse complement.
TACAATGCCTATTGATGATTAGAGACATGCAAACTTGGATCTGGGAAAAATTATTAGATTGATGAGAGAAGAAAATATGAAAGGTAGGCTTTTAAAAAAAAAGAAAAACAAAAGAAATCATATATATTTTTGGGATACGTGTACTTGAAGTTCTAAAAATTGTTATGAAAATGGAATTAAGTCTTAAAACTTTCAAAAAGTGTAATTTAGTCCTAAAACTTGTCGAGTTGGTGCAATCATATCCTTCCACTAACTCCATTCAACTTAACAAATGAAAAATGCTAATAAGTTTTAAGAGTTGATTGCACTTTTGAAAAGTTTTAGGACTCAATTGTATTTTTGTGATGAGTTTTAGAACTGAATTACACTTCTGTGACAAGTTTTAGGATTTCCAGTGCACTTATCCCTATATTTTTCTGTCGAGAAACTTAACTACAAACCACTATACGACCGTCCTTAAAAAATGGCAGCCATCATATTAATAAAAGGAGAGAATAGTCTCCATCCAGCTCAGTTGATATAACTCCTACTGCTATATGAAGAACTAATAACCAGAGTCTTGGAAACATTAGTTTATAGCCAATTATTCCAATTAAAGAGTAAGTTGAAACAGTCTAAGTCAAAGAGTATAATTTCATGAAACTCCTCCCTGTGCCGACCAGTGACATCTGAAACATTAATTTAACAAATCGATGCTGTATGGAGAGTGCTTAAGTACATGAAGTTCAGAGCAGCAATTCCACAAGTAAAGTGGACTTGGAAGTCAAGTCTTTACATCTGAATTAGGTCTCTGTCAAGATTAGCTAGTGGATACTCAGGTTTAGAAAGTGGTTAGATAAAATGAAACTAATTCTGTCCTCTAATAGACAAATTTAAAACAAAACTATAAGGCCAAATCGCATTGGAGTAAATGAAGAAACTGAAATATGTATCACATACGCTTGCATGCATGCATGCATACACATAAGCACCTAAAAAAATGCAGCCACCTAAGGAATAAGAACACATAAGAATGATTAAATGCTCAAACGATTTCTTGTTTATTAATCCAATCTTATCGAATAGTCCACATCTATTGTCTTCCACATTGCAAGTCTGAGTCATTTTAGTAGACCATGACATAAGGCAAATCCCGAAATTTAAAGACCAGCTTAGTGCACATATACACATTTGATGCAACTAGGGAAAATTAGCATCTGAGATAGTCAATATTCAGTCTAGATGCACACAGTCCACCTCATATTTATGCTAGTGTAGCATGAGCTAAAATGTAAAAGTAAAATTATATACCCGGGAATCTGAGGAATTGAGGTTTAATAGCTTCAAGCATTTCAAAAAGCTCAGTTCTGAAACCATGTCCCTGTTACAAGGTAAGTTTATGGAAGAACATCAAGGGACATTTAGATAAGCAACTAAAAATGCATAAATTTGCAGAAAGAGCACCTAGAGTCAAGTTCTCATGCTTCAGCTAAAAGCACGTAGATTCACATCCCATGCTTCAGCAACTCCACATAAAACCCACAAGAAGAAATGCTCAATTCGAAAATTATTGACTAGATGTTGAAGCAGTATGGGATATTTATATTAGATTCCTCTTTAGAAAAGTCTTCTCTCTGTATCAGTCTATTATCGGATGAAAGACAACCATACTCAAATAATCCCTCTCCATAGGCTTAAGGGATGATGCCTTGTTAAAAGAAAATAACTGGTGACAATACTTTCCCTCAAAGAGATAATGTGTGGCAAAAGAGGATCACTTCAGAAAAGAAAACCGCAGGGTTGTTCAAAAGAAACAATAATCTAAATGGCAGAACAGGCATAAATCTTTTTGAGCATGTGCTGGTCATAAGACACTGCCTAGTGGGCATTGGTGTGTCAAAGAAAAAAAGTTGATACCTTGTACGTGTCATTAGGCATTGCTGAGACTTGATCAAACCATATCACTCCCTTATTTGTGGTCGTCAACTGAAGTCTAGAGTTGGTATTTGATTCCTTAGCTTGCAAAAGAATTTCCTTCTTTGTCCAGTTTGATGCTTCAGAAGCAGAAGCTCTGCAATAAGACTTTCGAACATCATCATGCTGATCGAGTAGATATACCTCAGAATGCATACCATTTTCAATCGAAAGATAAGAAGCTGCCCCGGAAAGGGCAATAAAAAGGACTAGAGAGAGTGCAGAACAAAATTCAATGGTCCACAAGGATACCGCATTTTCAAATTAACACTATTTATCTGGACCTCTACAAGCACTTAAATGGTACTTACATTATGTTTGCAGCAGCCAGAGTTGGTGTCCCACTTGAGCCCGTCAAAGATACAGATACATTAAGTGATCCTGATGAGCGAACATAAAGGACCACTTTGTACGTCTTCCCTTCCTCTATATTCTGAAGAGAGACAAAACATAGGATTTGAAGTACAAAAATATACTTAAAAGAAGAAGGAAAGAAGACAAAATCATGGAAGCATTCAATAAGAGATCCATGAAGTCGAAGAAAATGTTGGGCAGATCTGAAGTGTCTTGGAAAATGAAAAACTGGAACCCAACAGATAGAGTTGAGAGCCTGAAGCCATGTTTACTATTATTCATGGAGATCAGAGCAGAAGTAAAACAATGGTTGTTTAGAAAATAAACATCAAACAGTCATTAGTACTCACCATCCCCCAGAATCCTGGGTTATACACACCGACACCACCAGCTGGACAAATGTTATCACCTTGGCTGTCACAAAGCACATCCATCTTAAGCGCAATTTTATTACGTTCAAAGCATGATGACCGGTCAGTTGAAACAACCAAAGATGACTCCTCCCCAATTATTGACCAAGGGTCGATGTTTGAGGGTGTGTTAGGGCCCCCAGCTTCAAATCCTGTAGTTAGAATGAGTCAGGAACTTTACAGGTGACGACACCTTCATAGTGCAGGAGTTAACATGAACAACTGGTCTTCCTTTAATATATGAAGCTCATGAGAAGATGAGAGATACACTGGACACAAAAAACAGACAGATTCTACTATGTCCATTAACCACTGGAAGATAAAGAATAAGTCGAACTAAAACATTCTTTCGAAGAGTAAAATGCATTAATAGGAAAGCATCCTGCTAGCGTGCTCAATCATGCACAGATAAGTCCACATACATAAGCAACCAATTCTCCTTTGTACCAGATGTCTGACAAATAATTCCATTCCAACCAAACCAATAGGAGCAGGGACACTTCCAATTCCAACTACAACTTAGCTACATAAAGTAAGCACTCTAGTTGAGCGTACCATTTCTGACACAGCCCTTTAAGAAGCAACAGTCCACATCCAAATTAATTTTTTCACGGAAACCGAAGTAGCAAGCCATCTCAGATTATCAGACATCCAATAGTAAATATTACAGTAGTCTGAAATATAAATTAGATAAGCACACTATTTTCAGCTCTTGTTTCAAGAAATTAAAGGGATCCTGAGATCACCTCTGTTGCTTACAAGCTCTGCCCACAATCCTCCAGCCCCAGCATGGTTGATCTCCTGCAATGACGACACTTCATATAAGGCACATCCACCATCAATGAAACAAAGAACAGCAAAAGCTAGAAATTTAATCTAGTTGTTGAAATGCATCAACCGGTAGAATGAATGTTCAAGAGTAACTACGGAAATAATGGTACTTTTGCTGTTCATATCTTTAGTCAAGTCAGTAAATGCTGCCTCAAGGCAGATGTTTGTGCATGCAGTAAACAATTAGAAACCAATAGGCTCGCCTGAGCTTTGCTACCCACAGAAGCATGGGGTCATCTCAACATGGCATTAAAAGGTCAAACAGATGATCGTGAACATAAGTCTAGCAGTTCACTGAAAGTTCTCTGTAGACAATTTCACACAAGGGTACAAATAATTGCAAAAAAGAAAATTGACAGAACAGAAGAATGAACTCTTTTAGGGTCCTGAACTGACCTCAAAGAATATACCGAAAAGCGTTTCAGGTATCAGCCGACCCGTGGAAGCATTAACGTGCAGCTGTACAGTCTGATTCGCCTGGACATCAGAAGCAACATATTGCCATACAGAACAAAGGCTGATGAGGAGGAATAGCAGAAGGCCAATGCTAGGAGCTTCTTTGTAAACCCGCATTGTCACTCCTTTAAGACATTCAATTTCAGCACGCCCTAGTAAAGGGAAAGTTCAGTAGAAAACTCAGTCATGCCACCATCAATAAGATTGATAACATAGAAAAGAGAATAAAGTCAAGATCATCATAACATGGCTTTGTTGGGGTAATTTAATCCTGCCCAGATATAGAAAACCAGTTACTCACGACCTTTTGTAACAACCTCCTGTACGTTTTGTCACTATCTGGACTAATCGAGACAACTCATGCTGATACGGACGATGAGGTAACGGCGGCAAATTCCGGGCTTTTCATCACCCACAGACACAATTCCAAATTTTTGGAGCAAATAAGAAGCAAACAACACAGAGCCAAAAACAGGACTCAAAACAACTTCTTCAAACTAATCCTTTTCAGAACTGGGCGACAGAGAAAAGAAGAGCAAACAATTCTGCCTCACTCGTTCACAAGACGTTCATCCGGTGAACCCGATCACGCACCTGAAATGCCCCGATTGACGAACGGCCAGAGACAGACCGAGTCAATGGAGAAGTGGGTATAGGCAGGACCGGTAGCTCAACAAAAGAGAAGAGGAAAAAGATAGCGTTTTTCGGCGAAACAGAGAGAATTTTTTTAAGTGTGATTACTAGCGTCACTGCGAGTTGACACAAGGGCTGTGGAGGGGCAGAGTGCCGATTTATCATTGCGGCAAGAACGTGGGCTTTCGGTCTTTTGCCTTGCTTTCACGTAAGATCTTTGTCCCCATCTTGGGTTTGGATTAGACGCAACACCCTCCCGTCAGCTCCCTTCGAAGATTTCCTCCCTGTGGGTCCGGCGACGGCTTAGCCGGGGAATCGGGCGCCGGCGCCGGCGCGTGCCGGCACGCGCATCGACAAGTACGAGGTGTTCCTTGTACTTCGTGTCCGCGTATATGGATGCGGTGCGGCGGCGAATGACGTGGACGCATCCGTCTTCGAGCCGGTCTCGTCGCTAATAGATTTTCCCCGGATGAAAAGCGATTCAATTTATTTATTCACCGAAAGTTCGTTTGGTTACAACAGCTCAAAAAAAAGAAAAAAAAATTGCAATTGCAGCAACTCCCGACAACTAAACACATTCAGCGGTTTAAGGAAGTTGTCTGTGCTGCCGATTGATGCTTTGATTATGGTTGAGAAGGGTGAAATTGATAGAGAAATGCGTTATCTTTCATTAATATCCAGCAGTGCGTGATGGTAGATGTAATTATATGGAAAGGCATTGCGACTCTCGTCGTTGTATTTTCATAAACATCTCACCGCTGCAACACCCGTTAGTTACAGCAACTTAAAAGAAAGGCTTCTTCTACCATTTTCCCCTTCGACGAGTGTCCTAATCAACAGTCGAGTGTGCCAACGAAAGAGAGTAGCTTGTATATTCATTTTAATTTAATGCGTGTAGTAGATGAAGGCAAAAGAATCCCGAATTATAATTTCGATTATTTACCGATGAAGCTCCTTCTCCTATGTGCTCCTTCTCCGGTCGAAACTCCTTGAAAGCAACGAAAGAGTCGAATCATAATAGATTTTTATTGTTTTCGTTTTTAAATTTTAAACTTATATAGAGTTTCTACCGAGCATTGGAACGGAATTATCTAGCTTTAATATTGTAATGCATTAAACATAACAAAATTCCAGGATTTATTTCCTTTTCAATAATTGTTTCCAATTGTGCATTTCCAATTTCTTTGTTAGTGAATTGTGAGGGATTCTTATCATTTTCGTTTATGCGTTTACATTGATATATGGTTCCTACAAAGTAATAGAAATGATAGGATATATAAAGATTCCTTTATTATTGTGACTTGCCAAATTGTGAAATTGTGGATAAGATAGAACAAAGTCCTTGAATTTCTTTTCTATCCCATCATTGCTTCCTTTTGTGCATTTCGATTTTTTTTAATCAATGAATCATTAGAGATTCTTACCATTTTCGTTTATACATTCACACTAATATACATTTCCTTCCAAACCATGACATGATAGGTTATGAAAATATCCGGCTCTATTATAGTGATTAATCAAACAGTGAATAGGTAGCAAAATTTATAGACAAACATCAGAGACTATCCTATTTAAATATCTAAGAAACCAAATATAATGTTAAAACCCTAATTACTTAGGATAAAATCCTAACGAATTATAGCCTAAGACATGTAAGATATGAAATAGGGAAAAACAACAAACTTGATATTGTAATTTTTAAATCTGTTTAGTTGATGAAGCTCGTACTAAGTATTAATTTCAAAAGAAAATAAATAGACAAAGTTACTTAAAAGCATAGACTCCAATAACAAATGTGATCGATTTGATAATGTGTGGTCAAATTGGGTCTTATGACCTTTGGATAACTCACAGCATTATGTTAAGAGATTTTGTACAATCTAACATGATCCAAACATCAAAAGGGGTAACATTGTCCTTCTTATTTAAATCTCTCGAGACACTTCGGATCTTAGTTAGGGTTCATGTGAATCTTACATAATTTAACCCGGTCGTATGAAGTGGATCGAAAACACGCGATGACAAGATATAAATCACCGCACAAAATGGCATTTCGTTTGTAGAAAGGAAGAGACCAAATGCTTTCCTCCTTTGCTCCGTTTTCTTTATCCACACAAGATTGCCCATGCAATCAAGTCATGACAGACAAACATCGAGAAGGCATCGCATTGTCCACCCGGCACGATAAGTCATAGTGGCAACGAGAGCAACGTTGAAAAAAGGCAGGCAAATCCTGGCCAGGAAAAAGGAGTGGAGTGTTATCGTATGATGCCTTGCGCTCGCTTCAAGTTATGGCAAGTAATTGCTGTCGACCCAAATCTAGTGACGAGTGAGCCAGTTGAATCGCCTACCTTGGACATTAGGACAAGACAATGGTTTGCTTTGCAGAGAGTGTTTGTCCACGACTGGCGGGTTTGTAGCTATCAAAAAGATGCTGACAAGGCTCGCTTTTCGACAAAAAAGATTATCTAAATGCAATTAACTTTGAAAAAGAATGAAGATTGCCTAAACGTGACTAACTTCTTTTGTATAGCACGGAAGCAACGCAGAAGAAATGCAGTGCAACTTGTGCAACTTGTTGACGCTTGATTTTAGCCAAAAAGTAAGAACTCGAGATTAGGAACCCATGATCACGAGGAGGCTTGTTTTTTTGGCCAAAAAGAGTTGTTTCGATATTTTTCCAAAGTTTGAGATCAATGTATTTATCGATTTAAAAAAAAAAAATCGTGTTCCGAATCTGGAAAAATGTTTGGCGTGAAAGTTGTAGCCACGATCATAAGCTTTCTGTTGATGGGAAAATCATTGAAAATGGAACTCATTTGGTTGGTCAAAAGCTTAATCAAAGTGCCGAAGAAATTTGATGCTTAGATCCGAAATTTCAGTTTCAGGACGTTTGGTGCAATTTCAAAGCATCTGAAGATCTTTTTTACAAAAAGTTAAAAAAAAAAAAAGAAGTTGTTCAGAAGATCCTAGTTTGCAAATCTGGAAATTTGAAAAAGTTTGGGCGGGCAATTTGAATTAATTCGGATAAGGTCAGAAACGGCCTCTTAAATTGTTCCCATTTTGAGTTGGGGGTGTTTACTGAAGTTTCGCTAGTTCTTGGAGGGCTTATTTGCAAAGAATCATAAAATTAAAGTCGAAGATAACATGCTGAGGATGCTCCCTGTAAATTTTTGTGGCATTTGAACTTCATCTACTATTATTCCCGCATTTTGCAAAAACCGGATCCGAACCGGGTCGGATCCTAAGTGGCGGGTAAAATCGGTAAATCCAGGTAATTGGGCTCAAAAATCGGGAAAATAGTCTAGATGAACATTAAACTACACTACCACCCATCGTGGCAGCAATGGTAGGGGCTTCCTAAACTTTGCGTGGGTGGTGGTCAAGGCGTTGCCTCCAGGGGTTTTACCACTGGGATTCCCTGGGTCACAAAAAAAAAAAAAAAAAAAAAAAAAAAAAAAAAAAAAAACATTAAACTACACTCCCTAAACTTTCATTTTCCACTGGGATTATTCAATTTCGACTTCATTAGGTTAGGCAATTGAATTAAAACATAATTGGGCAGAAAAGGGGAAAAAATAGAGAAGGTGCCCTTTGGACAACTAGTTGTTTGTTTGATTCCTAAGGCTACTTGGCCTAATTGCATGTTTAATTAAGATTGTATGCGATTGATTAGATGAATGTTAGGCCTATTTGTGATTTTCGATGCATGTTTCTCGGTGGGTAGATTAGAGAAAGGGGATTAAAGTTTAATTAGGTGCTAGTGCATAGCCTAGCGCACTGCGAAATGCACAGTGTAGGTTAATCATCATTTAGCAATAATTAATCAATCATAGCTATACGAGTTGGTCGGGTGATCGAACTGCATGATTGATGCCAAATTCCCGTTCCAAACTTGAGTTTTTGTTTGTCAATTGACTTGAGTGAACCAATTGCTGCTCGACTCGAATGTTTGTATGAATGAAATCGAAGTCCGCAGGTGGTGTCCGGAAGTACGAGGGTGGCAGCCAAAAGCCTTGGAGAGGCTTACATAAGCAACTAATAGTGCAATACTTCCACACGTTATTATAGTGGCCAGGTCTCTCTTCCCATGGTCCAACAGTTTCTTTCCAGCGAAATGCATTTATAACAATTCACCTTCAACGAAACAGCCCACCTAGAAGATGAGAAGTTTGAGTAGTTTATCAAGCTAACTGTGAGCTGTTCTGGGGATACCTATTGCAATGCCCATTGATAATTAGAGACCTGCAAAACTTGGGTCTGTGTATTGCTGCTTCGAGTGATTTAGTAGACCATTGACATAAAGCAAATCCCGAAATTTAAAGATCAGCTTAAAGCAGATATATGCAATTGATGCTACTAGGGAAAATTAGCATCTGAGATCGCCAATATTCAGTCTGGATGCCCACAGCCCACCTCATAACACGTTAGTGTAGCACAAGTTAATATGTAAAAGCAAAATTAATATGTCTTCAAGCATTTCAACAAGGTCAGTTCTGAAACCATGTCCCTGTGGCAAGGTCAGTTTTTGGAAGACCATCAAGGGACGTTTACATAAGCAACTAATAATGCAATTTTTTTTGCAGAAAGCAGAGGAACTGCAGTATTAAAAGCACCTAGAGTCTAGTTCTCGTGCTTCAGCTAAAAGCACGTAGATTCACATCCTGTGCTTCAGCTACTGCACATGAAACCCAAGAGAAGAAATGCTCGATTCGAAAATTACTAACTAAATGTTGAAGCAGTATGGAATATTGATATTAAATCTCTCTTTAGAAAAGTCTTCTCTGTGTATAAGTCTACCTATGCCGGGATGAAAGACAGCCATACTGACATAATCCCTCTTAATAGGGTTAAGTGACAGGTTCCTTGCCACAAGAAGATAATGGGTGATAAATAACATTCCCTTAAAGAGATATAGTATGGCAAAAGAGGATCACTTCAGAAAAGAAAACCGCAAGGTTGTTCAAAAGAAACAATGATTTATACAGAAGAACGGGCATAAATCTATTTGAGCATGTGTTAGCGGGCGTTGGTGTGTCAAAGAAAAATTGTCGATACCTTGTAAGTCTCCAGAGGCATAGCTGAGACTTGATCAAACCGTATCACTCCCTTATTTGTGGTCGTGAACTGAAGACTGGAATTGGCATTTGATTCCTTAGCTTGCAAAAGAATTTCCTTCTTTGTCCAGTTTGATGCTTCAGAAGCAGAAGCTCTGCAATAAGACTTTCGAACATCATCATGCTGATCGAGTAGATCCTGTCTCCTGGCGTCACTCTATTAAGACTCTTCATACCTCATGATGGACTAGAGAGAATGCAGAATGAAAGTAAATGGTCCACAAGGACACCGCATTTTCAAATTAACACTATTTATCTGGGCCTCTACAAGCACTTAAATGGTACTCACATTATGTTCGCAGCAGTCAGGGTTGGCCTTCCACTTGAGCCCGTCAAAGATACGGGTACATTAATCGATCCTGATGAGCGAACATAAAGGACCACTTTGTACGTCTTCCCTTCTTCTATATTCTGAAGAGAGACAAAACATAGGATTTGAACTACAAAAAAATATTCAAACGAAGATGGATGGAAGACAAATCACCTAAGCATTCAATAGTAGATTTATGCAGTTGAAGAAAATGTTGAGGAGATCTGAAGTGTTTTGGAACATGAAAAACTGGAATCCATCAGATAGAGTTGAGAGCCTGAAGCCATGTTTACAATGGTTACTTAGGAAATAAACATCAAAGTCATTAGTACTCACCAAGCCCCAGAATCCAGGGTTGTACACACCGACACCACCGGCTGAACACATATTATCTCCTTGGCTGTCACAAAGCACGTCGATCTTAAGCGCAACTTTATTGCGTTCCAAGCATGATGACTGGTCGGTTGAAACAACCAAAGATGACTCATCCCCAATTATTGACCAAGGGTCGATGTTTGAGGATGTGTTAGGGCCCCCAGCTTCAAATCCTGGAGTTAGAATGAGTCAGGAGTTTCGTTCAGGTCATGGCACCTTCATAGTGCAGGATTTAACGTGAACAACTGCCCATCCTTTAAAATATGAAATTCGTGAGAAGATGAGAGGTACATTGGACACAAAAAACAGACAGATTCTACTATGTTCATTAACCACCGGACGATAAAGAATGAATCGAACTAGAACATTCTTTTGAAGAGTAAGGTGTATCAATAAGAAAACATCCTAATAGTGTCCTCAATCATGCACAGATGAGTCTACATGCATAAGAACTAATTCCCCCTTTGTACCAGAAGTCTGAGAAATAATTTCAGGTATCGGTTGACCTGTGAAAGCATCAACGAGCAGCAGTGTAGTGGTTTTGCATCGACATCAAGAGGAAAACATTGCCATAGAGAAGAAAGGCCGATGAAGAGGAATAGCAGAAGAACACTGCTAGGAGTGCAAACCCGCATTGACACTCCTCTACCAAATTCAATTTGAGCACGCCCTGATGAAGGGAAGTTCAGTAGAAAACTCAGTCATGCCACGATCGATAAGATTGATATCATAGAAAAGCGAATAAAACCAAGATCTTCATAACTTGGCTTTGATGAGGTAACCTAATCCCTGCCCAACCAATAACTTATAACCTACGGTAACTAAACATGTACAACGTTTTAAGAAAGTTCTGCTGATTGACGTTCTGATTGTTGTTGAGAAGATGACATTGGTAGACAAGGCATTCTATTTTATTAAGATCTGGCATGCATGACGTAGACGCAGCTACAAGGAAAGGCTTTGCAACTTTTGACGTCATGCTTGACAAACATCTCGCCCTTGTAACGCACCGTAGACGAAATCGATGCATGAATGGCCTTCTTTCATCGACATATGGAGCGCAAGGTGGTTTCATGCAAATCCAGTGTCGATGAAAGAGTAGCTTGTATATTCATTTTAATTTAATGCATGTAAATAAAAGGCTTATAGATCCCAAATTAAAATCTCCATTATTCACCGAAGAAGCTTCTTCTCCTGTGGAACTCTTTGGTTCAGGTCGAACTTCCACGTAAGCAACAAGAGAATCCCCTTCTCCAGTCAAAACTTCCCGAAAGGGGCAAGAGTCGAATTGTGATAGATTCTCATCATTTTCCTTTATGCATTTACACTGTTCCTACCAAACAATGGAATGAAAATATCCAGCTGTAATATTCCATGTTATCATGAATATATAAGATATGGCAAAATCCTTGAATTTATTTCCTATCCTGTAATTGCCTCCGTTTGTGCATTTTCATTTTTGCATGTACTTTCCTTACCAAACAATAAATATGATAGGATGCGAAAATATGTAGTTCTATTACTACGTTTTACTATACAGTGGATAAGATAGAGCAAAATTCCTAAATTTATTCCCTATCCTGTAATTGCCTCCGTTTGTGCATTTTCATTTTTGCATGTACTTTCCTTACCAAACAATAAATATGATAGGATGCGAAAATATGTAGTTCTATTACTACGTTTTACTATACAGTGGATAAGATAGAGCAAAATTCCTAAATTTATTCCCTATCTTGTAATTGTCTCCATTTGTGCATTTTCATTTATGCATGTACCCTCCTTACCAAACAATTGATAAGATATGGAAATATCTAACTCTATCGCTATTTCACCAAACAATAGATAAGATAGAGTAAAATCCCTAAATTTATTTCATATCCTGTAATTGCCTCCGTTTGTGCATTTTCATTTATGCATGTGCCCTCCTTACCAAATAATTGATAACATATGGAAATATCTGGCTCTATCACTATGTTTCACTAAACAATAAGTAACATAGAGCAAAATACTTGAATTTATTTATTGTCATGTAATTGCCTTAGTTTGTGCATCTATGGTTTCGTTATCAATGAATCGTGAAAGATTTTTAGCATTTTTGTTTATGTTTACAGTTTGGTAGAAGTACAACGCAATTGCCAAAATTTCACATGGGGGACATTGAAGTGCAAAAACATCTGAAAGATACACTTAAGTGCCACTTTTTTTTTTTTTAATGGGACGTTTAAGTATCAACTTTAGGAAACGGTGTTGGAAATCCGACGTGGCTTATTTTTAATAATATAAGTCGCTTACATAGCTTGCCGAAAAGCTGAGTCAGTAAAGAAGAGCCAAAATGACGTCGTTTTGCCTTTTATTTGAATTTTAATATAAATATAATTAAATTTAATTTAATAAAAGATTGCAGAACGCTTCTATGAGGGCTATGTAAACCCTCGTTGCCGCCTCTCCATCGTCATTGGGAAAGGTCAATGATGGTGAAGGGAGGGCTGGCCGGGGTCACTAGGCCTTGGTCAAGGGTTGGCGACGGTGGAAAAGGGTTGGCCAGGGTCGTTGGGCCATAACCAAGGGCAATGTGATCGATCCGACAATATATGTGGTCGAATTGGATGGTTTAATACTCACAACATTATGCTTAGAGCTTTTGCACAATTTAACATGATCCAAATATCATAAGGGGTAACATTTTCCTTCTTATTTAGATCTCAAGATACTTTAGAATCCATGCGATAAATAATCTAATTGTTCCTATGAAGTGGGCCAAAAAAAAACATATTGAAAAGATATAAATCATCGCACGAAATTACATTTCATTATGAAGAGGAAGAGACCGAATTCTTTCCTCCTTTGCTCTATTTTCTTTATCCACGCAAGATTGCCCATGCAATCAAGGCAAGACAGATAAACATCAAGGAGGCATTACATCGTCCATCCTACACTTGTCATAGTGACAATGAGAGCAAAATTGAAAAGGCAGAAAAATCCCGAATGAGGAAAAGGAGTGTAGTGTTATCCTATGATGCCTTGCTTTCGCTTCAAGAATAAGCAGACAAACGAGTGATGGCACGTCATTGTTGTCGCCCCAAATCTAGTGACAAGTAACCCATTTCAATGGCCTCCTTTGAACATTAGGACAATGGCTTGCTTTCTAGTTTCTAGAGATTGTTTGTCCACGAATGCAAAAGGATAAGCTCATGTCATAAGCAAACGAAAGAATAGGGGGTCTGCAACTGTCAAAAAAATGCTGACAAAACAGTGGCCGTAAGGCATCCCAAGCCAAGAGCTAGTCTCAAGCTGGTCTTATGGGTCTTGCGAGGATTGTTTGGTTGCCTCCACAATTTGGTAAAACAACACGAACTCTGACAAAGAAGGAAAATTGCCTAAATGTGAGTAACTTTTTTTGTATGGCACAGAAGAAACGCATCGCAACTGTTATGTAAAAATACTCGTGTACCATGATGAGCCCATGAGTTTCAGTCTCTCCTTACTTTGAGAGCCTTTAGTTTTCTGCTTAGCTCAATGAAAGGCCAAATGCTAAACATGCAGCGTGACATGACTTATGTTAATCTAGAAAAGAATGATTGAAATTCATCATGAAGAACGATATGAAAGTTAAAATGCAATCCTTATGGTATACTTAGGAATTTCTTCTAGAGATCTATGTGGGCTAAACAAGGGACGCCATAGACTGGCATCTCAAGGCCCTTAGCGTGAAATCCTCACCTCATCAAGGCTCTCAACCTTAAGCAGCCCACTTAAGCGTGTTATATCATGGTCTCGCCTCGCTCAACATGGAACTAAGAGCTCTACCTACTCAACCCCATCAAATTATCTCATGGGAGGTGATTAACCAATCGGAATGCCAAAGCTTGAAATTTGCACCCCACGGTAGACGAATGTCAGAGACAGTTCGATGAGTTTTAACGGAATGGAGCGCTTTCTTTATCAGTTTTAGAAAGAACAAGTACATGAGCATGCTTGTAGCAAATGACCTCACCTGGATATCTGGTGAGCCTGCCTTAGTTATTTGGGCCTCAGGCCCAGTAAAGATGTAAGGCCTTAATGGGCCTGTGCAAGGGGCTAATAAGCAAATGCACTGTGTCGCCCCCATATCATATCAGACTTCATTGACTCCTTTTGGTGGCGACACATGTTTTCATATGCCAACTTTAGTTATATATATAACGTGATTAATGAACTTTAAATTTATTCAATACGATCTTTAAGCTTTAGTCTAATGTACAATATTGTCCTGAAGTTATACTTTATTCTATGTGATCATTGAACTTTCGATATATATAATTCATGAACTGTATAAGAATGTTTAATGTTTTTCTTAAATTTAAATTAATGGAACGATGACATTAAATATTTTCATACTCTTTAGGAACTATATATACTAAATGTCCAAGGACTATGGTGAAAAAATTTAAAATTTAAGAACGACATTACATATCGAGATAACGTTCGGAACCGTATTGAACAAATTAAAGATTTAAATATCACATTGCACATTAAAACAAAGTTTATGAATCGTTTATGTCATTATCTCAAATATAAGTATCAATTGCACTCAGTTTGAACCCGGAAGAAGATGTATAAGAAGAAGAAGCGGCCTCTTATCCTACTGAACAGCTTTGCTCCAGACTGGACAAAATCTCGAATCTTTTCTCAAGAGACCCTTTAAACAAAGAATCAAGCTTTGACTTGAGCGGAAGGGAGACCACAACCACAAGCACCGGTCAGCCGCAGTGGCATTATCACCACTAGACAAAGTAATCAGACCGGCCAATGGCCGCCCGCCACGTGTCACCCCTCCATCAAGCCCACAGATTTCCATCGGATCACACACATAATCACCCGTCAGCCAATCGCACACCATGCTGCCACCTTATCCGCCCTCCCCTGCTCTGCTCCCTCTTCCACGATATAATCTCTCCTTCCCCTCCCGCTGTCAAGAAAATCAAGAATCCCCGCCGAAGCCACGCCGGCTCTCCAGCTCCAGGAAATGGCAGCCGAGATGGCTCTCCTCAAACCCATCTCGAAATTCGCCAGCACCCCGGGACTGGCCGGCCCCGGAGCACCCTCGCGCCCCCGGTTCGCCGCCGTCAGGATGTCGGCCACCGCCCAGCCCGCCGCCCCCAAGAAGCCCGCCAAGAAGGCCAACAAGCAGGCCATCAAGGAGACCCTCCTGGCCCCGCGGTTCTACACCACGGATTTCGACGAGATGGAGCAGCTGTTCAACACCGAGATCAACAAGAACCTGAACCAGGACGAGTTCGTGGCCCTGCTGCAGGAGTTCAAGACCGATTACAACCAGACCCACTTCGTGAGGAACAAGGAGTTCAAGGAGGCCGCGGATAAGATGCAGGGCCCGCTCAGGCAGATCTTCGTGGAGTTCTTGGAGAGGTCCTGCACTGCCGAGTTCTCTGGGTTCCTTCTCTACAAGGAGCTGGGGAGGAGGCTCAAGGTAACTTGGGTTTGGCTCTCTGCTTTTCTTGGTACGATTGGTTATTTGTTTCTGCCATCCTGTTTGGAAGAATATATGAAATGGGTTCGAGCTTGTCGTATCACTTATTACTCGATACTTCAATTTTCTGTTATGCTAGCATTGTTGTTTTGACTATGTAATTGGGAAAAGGTGTGCTTTTGCTGTTTGCATTTCGAATTTTCATGAATGGGTGGATATACTAGGTATTCTCCGAACTTTTCTTGCACCGCTATTGAATATTTGTCAGAATTTCAATGTGCTTTTCGGCGGTGAAATAGTATATTCGTGGTGGAAGATAGGAATTGAATTTTTGGACATACATTCAGCTGACTGACTAATTGAGTTATTTGCTAACAGAAAACAAACCCGGTGGTAGCCGAGATATTCTCTCTGATGTCCAGGGATGAGGCCAGACATGCTGGGTATGTAGGGTGTCGCCCTAGTAGCTCTGTTTGCAATCTCAGTGATCATTACTATCATATTACATAGCAAAGAACATGATGAATATACTTTGACGGTATGCAGATTCCTGAACAAAGGGTTGTCCGATTTCAACTTGGCATTGGACTTGGGTTTCCTGACGAAGGCCAGGAAATACACGTTCTTCAAGCCCAAGTTCATTTTCTACGCGACCTACTTGTCCGAGAAGATTGGGTACTGGCGATACATCACGATCTACAGACATCTCAAGGAGAATCCCGAGTACCAACCATATCCTATCTTCAAGTACTTCGAGAATTGGTGCCAGGACGAGAACCGGCATGGTGATTTCTTCTCTGCTTTAATGAAAGCCCAACCCCAGTTTCTCAATGACTGGAAGGCAAAACTGTGGTCCCGGTTCTTCTGCCTTTCGGTAATAATTAGTTCTCGTGTCCAACATCTCAGTTCTGTGAAGTGAATCATTCACAGTGTCTCTGCTAATGTTGTAGAAGTCCCCTGTTTTTGCCCTAACCTGCCTATGCTTTTTTCCTCAGGTGTATGTGACAATGTACCTTAACGATTGCCAGCGGACTGCTTTCTATGAAGGCATTGGTCTCAACACTAAGGAATTTGACATGCATGTCATCATTGAGGTGAATGAATACATTCATGTCGCTGCATTGGAGAAGTACATTATTTTTGTTGCTGCTGCACGCTATCCATGACTTCTACCATTACTACCGTACTTCGAATTTATTAACTTGGAATATTTTGACTTCTCGAATGAATAATGATTGAACATTTCTTCATACAGACAAACCGCACCACAGCCAGGATTTTTCCTGCCGTGCTGGATGTAGAGAACCCTGAATTCAAAAGGAAGTTGGACAGGATGGTGGAAATAAACACGAAGCTCCTTGCGGTTGGGGAAACTGAGGACATTCCGTTGGTGAAGAACTTGAAGAGGATTCCACTCATCGCTGCATTGGCCTCCGAGCTCTTGGCTGCATATTTGATGCCACCGATCGAGTCTGGTTCAGTCGATTTTGCAGAATTTGAGCCTCGACTTGTGTATTAAGTCTTGTCCACGACTTTCATGTGAAGTTGTTAATCTATAGTACTTCAGACAGTGTCATTACAAAAACTGTCACATCGAGGAACACTTGTAAAAGGAAGATTTGTTTGTATTTTCAGGATTAGAGCTTCTCTTCGAAGATAAAGCACGTCTTCTCTTTAATACTGCTTCCTTATGTTTCCCATTTCATCAACTACGCTTCTATTTAAATGAGTTTGACGATGTGGTCGACCTTTTGGCAGTACCATCTCCAAATGGTAAATCTTTATTTATGATTTTCTCCGTCCCAAGCACCTTCAGAGAATTAAATACTTCTGAAGCTGTTCTTGGATTAAGCCCAACATATACGGTTTTTCTTCTAGTGTGATGGTCTTAATTGATCTTAAACAAATTTCTTCATAAACCCATTCCGCACCTGTATTCTCAAGCTTGTGCTTGTCTGAAGAAGAATTATCAGGATCAATGTTGAGCAAATAGGACACGATAACTGCACTGAAAGCAGCAATCTTACCCACATCTTGCGGATTGAAATGTATGAGCTCACATGCACTTGCACAGAGAGAGAGAGAGAGAGGGAGGGAGAGAGAGAGAGAGCTTAATATTAAATAAACGTGGTACATTGGATACACGGTTTGGGGAGAGCTTAATATTGAAGAAATGACAGATAATCGGGGCTCCAATCATACATACAGATTGCCCAACGAAACCTACCCCGTGAATTTCAGCCTAACACGATTTACATAATTTATTGCCATTTGTCTACGAATAAAGCAAATGCAAAGGGTAGTGTCTAAGACAAGAGTTAGATAAACCCAACAGACCATGCAGATTGCCTGACCTGACAAAGGATTGAACTTAAAGCACATCTTGTGCCTTCGGTCGAGATATGCTCCCTGTATCCAATTTCTAAGGATGAGATAATCCAGTAGACACCGAACAGAACTCGAATGCCATTCCTCACTCTGATTTTTTCTTCTTTGCTTCCTGCTCTTTTAGTGGCCCCACAAGCAGTCTAAATATCCACACTGCCAGCAGGGTGGCCTCTACCGGGGCGAGCCAGTAAACAAGCACATGTTCCTTGGTTATATGATCCCCACGAGCATAGGCCCATCCCATTGCCTACAGTAATTAACAAGTTTTAATCCAAGCATGAGTGATTCTGAGGGAACATCCACCACTGGTTTCCTCTCAAAAGAAAAGAAACACACTTAGATTTTCAAAAGTACTTACCGAAGCTGGGTTCATAAATCCACCGGTTAGATCAGAACCGAGTACCTGCAGAGTCAGCTTAGAGACACTTGATATCCAAGTCTTTGTGTAAAAACTTCCAGGAATCTTTCTACCGAGTCCTAGTGAGATGATGACGATTACAAATGCTAAGAGTCCTTCAGTTAGTGCCCCTCGATGAACGTCAATACTCAAACGTGGTCCAAGCCATAGGTGAGGGAAGGTCGCAATGATGAGCCTAACCCCAGTGATAGAACCAACCGCCTGGAGAAAAGATGAACAGACTTAATGATATCAGTGTGATGTCACCACAACGCTGAAAGCATGAAGAGAGACAGGCATCATATTCTAAATGATTATTCAATCTCATCTCTGATGGCAAGTCGCTTCACTGAAGACTAACAATTTCAGATTACTTGTCCAAAACCATGATGCTGACACTGCCCCACCTTGTTGTTTATGTGCAACTCTATAATCTCATCCTTCCACAAGACTTACTCTTTGAGTTTCAAACCTTTAATTGTAGAAACTTTCTTGATGTAAGGTGTATAGAGCCAATCAATTGACCGAGCAGATGCAACATGGAGAGAATGAGCAAACAATCAAGTAGATAATATCAATCTCGCTAAACATAAAAAAAAGCAATTGCAAGCAGACAATCAACTAGTGTTTCCATTAACAAGAAAAATTGAACAGATAGTGCTGCAGCTTGCTAAACTAAACTGACCCCTAAACAATTATCCAATTCCTAGCAAAACTAGAATCCATCCATGGAGAGTCAGTGAATGATCAGCAACCTGTGTCACTGAGAAGCGCATAGGACTATCGGTATTCTTGTATGATGATGCCAAGCATGGTATCACTTTGTTATCAGGTGCTCTGGCTCACAGCAACAGGAAAAGTTATTGCATAGGCCAGGACCTATACAGTACAAGCTCACAACAAGAAAGATGACCTAAAAGGCATTGAACACAAGGGATGAATTTCAATTGCATTCAGTCTGACATGGAATTTTTCAGAGACAATGGAAAGTAATCCTCTCATTCCACTAATATGTCCATAAGATCTCATATATTGACAGAAAATGACTCAAATTGAGACAGAGTGCAGAATTCACAACTTGTGTCTATAACCCAAAAGAGAGTTGCACTTTTGCAGTATCCTAGTCACACCTTATGTTGCATTTGGATTCTGCCAAAATTATCTTGTTGACTCATTGTAACCAAGATTATCTTGCAGTTCCATCTGCTCAAAGGATTGTCATCTATAGTATAGTGGAGAACAGGGCAAGAAGATGGACAGCACTGAACCATCTAACAAAAGTACAAGGAGACCTTTCTGTAGAATATCATCCAGTGATGAAGTCGTGACGTAATCAATAATGGGGGTTCATCCAGTGATGAGATGACATGACCCTGGAATATAAGCTGTAAAGAGTAAACATGAGGTAGAAAGTCCAAAGCTCAAGCTGCAGTCATATTAAAACATGTTTTGGTAAAAAGAAGTGGGGAAAAAATGGATACGGTGTCTGTGATCACGAAATAATCGAATACACTTCTGCATGAGCATACTCCAGAAAGCTACAAATTGCGGCAAATGCAATAGCCGTACTCAATTTACATTGGCGACTCAAACTTTAATAAGGGACTTGATAAATGGAGGAACTGATCTTCCTCACAAATGAGTCAGCAGAGAGACCTCATGCTCAGTTTTTGTTTAAAAAAAAAAGAAAAAAACAAAACCATCAGTCGAAACTACATTAAAGCCCCATCGGTCCCTTAAAAGAAAATCGGACCGAACCATCTAGGATCCCAATTCCCCCGAACAAAGGCCCTAACTTTCGCCAACACCATATCTGCAAACCCCCTTAACTGAAGCCGTAACCCATATTTTATCTCGACCATGTTCCTCAGGTCTTTTGTCAACGTGCCCTAGACAGTGTCAAGCCATACTGCTGATAGCAAGTTCATATTTTTATCGCAGCGAAAATGAGCAAACACTATTTATTGAATTGATCCCATGGCAAGGACACCATCCCCTTAAAAAACCAACCTTTTTCACAATTACAAAACAAATTAGCCGCAACATAACTGGTAACCCGGAAGCATCTTAGCCAAAAGCCAAAACCTGTTTCACAGAACACACGCCAACCATAAAAGCCTCACCTTTACCAGGGGCAGAGGAAAGATCAAACGACCTGGTCCCGACACAAGCAAAAAAAAAGCAAAGGGGAGAAAAAACCCGACAACGAAACCGAACCTGGGCGGGGATGCGAGCGCCGACGGTGAAGAGGAAGCGGCCGAAATCGCCGGAGAAGCCGGAGGCCAGCACGGTGAGGGGGTTGTACGAGCCGCCCTTCGTGAGCTTGCCCAGGAACGCGAAGAAGAACATGTCGATGATGTAGAGCGCGCACTTGACGGTCTCGCCCCAGAGCCCGTGCCCCAGCCCCAGCACCTCGTACACGAAGACCTTTATCAGCGTCCCCGACCAGACCCACATGAAGGAGATAACGAAATCGGAAACCAGCAATCCCGTGGCCCCCATCGACGCGACCTCGACCTCGACCTCGACCTCGACCTCGCTCTGATCTACACGATTCAACGGTCTCTCTCGGTGTCCTTCCGGAGAGGGGCAGGGGATCCTGTTTGGCTTTCCGGTTTGGAAGTTGACGCGGCCCCAAAGGCATCGATTCCCGAAGCACATGAAAAAGACAAATATTCTTAGAACAAAACAGTGGGGCCCAAGCGAACTTTCCCTGTTCCTGCGTGCTGTCGGAGGCCGTAGGGATTCCTCGCCTTGCCATGAAACCGAGTAACCGTCAAAATTACAATCACCCCTTTTTGCCGTTTACAGTTTTGACAGAATTTGTAAAAAAAAAAAAAAATGCTGAACAAAGTGGTTTAGTAACTATCGTTGACCGAAAAACGTAAGTGAAAATAAGAAGGCATATTTTAGAAGTGAACCAGCCTGGTTCGCAAGAAGTGTTGCGAATGCTTAGGGAGAGTTTCTATTGTCGAGTGATATGAAAAATGCGGGTAATGCATTTTTTCATGAATTTCAAATGTAACCTTGGGAGATGAGTTGTGGATTATTCGTTCAATAAGTGTCGAAGAGGGCACTAGGATCTTGGTGCCAGAAAACACTCTGACGTGAATAGTATGTAAGAGCAAATTTATTCCCATCATAATGGACGAGGTACATTGCCAATTACCATCACCACACAAGTTCACACAGCCTCAGAAAGCAGTGTCTGACTTAGGCTTCCACACAGGACAGGGATGAGGAAGGCCGGCTTGTTTTCCCTTCCAGGTTCTTCAGGCTTTTGCTGCCTCCACGATCTCGACCTCCTTGTCAACTTTCCCATTTGCCGCTGCATTCTGGACCTTCAGAGTGTCGCCAGAGTCGGTCTTCCCTGCTTCGAGGTTCCTGCTGCTGTATTGGAGGAGTATTTCAGCAGTCCAACCGCGCATCTGCACAACGGTGGTCTCATCTGAGTAGTAGTCATGGAAATGTCAGTTAGACTTGAGTTTCTAAGATACTTGAAAGAAAAGGACACTGTGCTGGGATTAGTTCGTGGTTTTCTATTTGATTAGCGATGGAAGAAGTTTAAGAACAAACATTTATACTCACCTAGCCTTGGGACGGTGTGGCCTTGGGGATGTCTGATGATTAGGGGATTGTCAAATGCGGTCGCCAGATCCTGCGACGGCAGTTTCAGCCAATCCTTGTCTCCAATGAAATGGACCGACTTCGCCTTGATTGGGTCCTTGTAGGCAACATCACATATGTCTGGAGTCCTGAACTTCGAACCCGATATAGATATGAAGAACTTCAGTGGTGGGTGATCCTTCAATACCTTCCCCTGCTTCCAAAAATATATATCAGCCATATCAACCATCACTTCCCGACTGAAAATGTTGCATAGGAGTACGATGAAAATAAAAGAGGCTATTCGGCTTGCCTGTGCTTGGTAACCCAGCAAAAGGGCCGAGAGTGTGGCACCCTGAACAAACGAGAAAATCAAGTGTTGTGAGATGCAGAGAGTTGTCTTAGCACAATGATGCTATTAAACTTCATCTGCGCACTTTAGACCGTGACCATTTGCTTAACCGCATTTTGCATCTGAATCTACATGAACATCTGACTGCAAGAAATCACGGCAACAGCAAAGAGTACCTGAGAGAATCCGAGTAGACCATCGAAGGGGCCTTTGCTCATAATGTACTCGCACAGATACTTGACACATTCTTCCAAGTTTGTGTACTCCGTGAAATCCTGATCAGTTCGAGTGCTGTTAAGAAAATCACCTCCTTGGTTGAAGATAGTGAATAAAAGATGGCACACTCACAGTGGATTGGAGATCCAGAATAGACAGGCAAACTCACCTTTTCAAATTGGAACCATTCAAAGTAGGGTGGTGGAAAGATGCCTTCGATATCGGATTTGCCTCCTGCAGGAAATAACCCGTCGGGGAAATCCTGCAAGAAAGAGATGCAGTGCTTCTGGTCAGTATGAGTATGTGCTGAAAGTCTAATTGGTATCGATCTTGTGGAGTTTCTTGACATGGAAATTATTTCAAGGCCTGTTGTGGAATCTAAATTTTCCTTTCGAGCGCTGTAGAACTGTAGAGGTAAACAGCATCATCGGAACCCATCTTCCACACAAGAGTTGACATGGGTAATTCGTTTTACCGTTGCTTGATGACAGAAATGCATCATAGACGCACAAAAACTGCAAACAGATAGTACTTAACACGAAAAGTACTCATCAATCATGACTGAATCTAATTCTCTAGGGCATCAGTTGTAAATCAATCAGCTCAATTGGGGGCAGCTGATAGCCCGATTGGAGTCGCTTTCATGAGTGTTAATTAGCTGAACTTCCTTGCTTGAACAATCATCGAACAAATTATACATTTCTTTGTGATATAAAAATCACTAGGCCAGGGAAAATCTCCATGTCCAAGATGGAAACATGTCATCCAAAAGGCTCCCACTCATATAATCACAGTAGGAGCTTCCCATTTTCACTCATTTAGATGATATTTGGAGCCTATATTAGTTTCAGGAGACAGCTCATGCAGTCTTAGACTTCAATCCGGTTACTGCGTGCATATTCAAACGATTGCTTCATGGCTATATCGATTACTCATCTCCTATTCATTTAATGACAGCGCAGACAAATTCTAGTCGAAAAGTCAAATAGGCCAAATTGTTTCGGGGATCGACATCTTTAGCCGTCTTCACTTGAAAAGCACAAGCAGTGGTCACCTTTACTTCATAAATCCAACCCAGCGACACAAAGTTACTACTTCCTTCTTGGATGATGACAGAAAAGAGAGGAGAGGGTTGAGAGAATTTCGATGTTACCATGTCGAAGTGAGCGAAAATGGAAGGATCCCATTTACTGATTTGCTTCTTCAAGAAGCTGCCACTGGTTCTGAACCCATGGAGGCAGAGTATCTTCATCTTCTTCTCCTTCTCCTGCGCAACCTCCATTGATTTTGTTAGTTGCACTTGGCTCCTCCCTTAAATGAAAGCACTCTCACCGCAACTGAAGCAGAGAACCGATACACACTAATTGAAGAGAGGCGGGTGGGAGACTTGTAGTAATGGCCCTAATGGGTCATGACAAGGACGGCTATTTGAGACCTACCCTCCACGCATCCAATGGCGCCAACTACCCTCCTCTCTCGATTTTGGTGGTCGTTGATGCACGTGGATCCCGGTTAGGTGACTTGGACCAGATGATCAAACCCAATCACTAGGCTTAATGCTAATGCAATCATCTGAGCCAAATTGAAATTTTCCCCCTGGAATGCAAATTCAATGAAACGAAGAACTTAAGAGTAGGTTGCACCAAACTGCAAAACGTAGTCCATCTATTTTCAAAATGGACCGCCCTTCCCCAAAATAGATCGTCCTAGAAACAACAGCAGTTTTCGAAATTAAACCACACTGCGCTGAGGAGGTTGAAATGAAGGATATGGGTTCGCAAATCTCATGCACCCGGAACGTCTGACTCCCGCATACACATTACGAGTACGGTCCATAACACGACTATGAACCGAGTTTCCCCTTTTTCACTTCCGCTGGATTTGCATAGGTACGTCATAGGAACGTTCAGATGAAAGCATTTCACATCATTATGTATGGTTTGTAGCTCTGTGTACAAAAGATCAGTTACCAACATTTCTGCTCCACTAGAGTTCCTAAATAAGGGGACCAAAGGTCGATGGCAAGCTGAGATAGTAATACAATACATATGAAAGCAAATTGATCCTTATGCTAAGCAAAACCAGACAAACCAAGCTGACATTCACGAGCCAATCAAGGGGACTTTTAACAAAGATGGTACCCTACAGAAAACATTTTATCAGCCAATCAGGATCACCAAAGAGAAGACCACTCACTCTTTTTCAAGGTTTAATTCATAACATTCATAGACATTGCAAAAGGAAATGCAAGAATCTTGTTACATTAGTTATTGCAATCCTTTTTTTTTCCATTCTCTTGTGGATTTCGCTCAGATGCAGCAAATCACTTGGCCATCATCACCTTCACAAACTCCTCATAGTTTATCTGGCCATCTCCATCTACATCAGCCTCCCTAATCATCTCGTCAACCTCTTCATCAGTGAGCTTCTCCCCGAGATTGGTCATCACATGGCGGAGCTCGGCAGCAGATATGAACCCGTTCTGATCCTTGTCGAAAACTCTGAATGCCTCTTTCAGCTCTTCTTCGGAGTCAGTGTCTTTCATCTTCCTAGCCATCAGGTTTAGGAACTCCGGGAAGTCAATAGTCCCGTTCCCATCAGCATCTACCTCATTGATCATGTCCTGAAGCTCTGCCTCAGTAGGATTCTGCCCCAGCGACCTCATGACAGTTCCAAGCTCTTTGGTGGTGATACAACCTGAAGAGTGATGGGAGCGACCAATAGTTCATTTATCATCCGTAAGAAAATCCACCTTTTTAAAGCAACAATTTGACTAGAAAAAGCAATTTTCAAATGTAAGACATAAAGCTATATGTCACTGACCAGGACATCTACATCTCACTTGATCACATATGAAATTTTAATTGATGCTTATTCAATTGGTGAATTCAGTGACTCAGACAATTCACATCATCGCATACGTAATCAAAAGACCCTCAAAGTCAGAAGGAAAAATCGTTAAAACCTTAAAACCTTATTTCAAACAAAAGATTTATTACCTCATGAGTATGACCAATATCTTCTGAAAACAACAAACTAAAAACAAAGAAGATTTGAACACTTTAAGATAAGCACAAACTACTTTAACCAAAATTCCAAGAGCTTTGCAACAGATAAGCAACATGCTGACCTTATAAAAAATACCTCATGGAAAGATAATGATGCTTTGATGCTTATAAGAATAAATAATTTCACACATCCAATATGATCCCTAGAAGATAATATTGATATATCATGATCAAGATGTTTACACAGAATTCTATTAAATACTCCCCCGATAACATGTACTGATACTTGTACTAAAACCAAGAAGCGCATTGCCTGCTTTGTACAGTCAATCAATTATATATCATAAAATCCCGCTTCAACTGACTTTATAAACATGTCAAGTGTCAAACAAACACAACCATGGAAGACCCTCCAATGGAATCTAACTCGGAAACAGAGCAGCCGGTTTTCAGGAGCATGGAAGATCTAGCTCCAAACGCAACCCGACTGCATACCCAAATATAGAAAGATCGTAATTTCCGATTCCCCGTCTCCCTCGCGCTATCCTCGTGTCATGCGCAACATACGCATCGGACATAAGGAAAAAAAATATAACAAATTTCTACACCTAGAGCCGCGTAACACGCCGCTCGTTCACAAGATCCAAGTTAAGATTTTCCAATCATTAATGTACTGTGCATCCACCATTTCTGAAACATGACAAAGATCCAGCCCCGAATGCCATCAGACAAAAAAAAAACTGCAATTTCTTCCGCCCCCCTCCCTTAATAGCGTAAGAAGACATTCTGACAATCAAGAGGAGTAACCAGTCAAGATTTAGCGAGCCACCGCAAAACGCAATCGACCAAAAGAGTCAATCAGCAGCGAATTCGCAGGTAAAAGCGCCCACCCTTTACACGATCGCACACGAATCGCGCGCAAAAGCAAGCATCGGACCAAGGACACGTGCGACGACGACGCAGCAGCTGACTCAAATCAAAACCACAGGAAGATACAGAGAGAGAGAGAGAGAGAGATCGAACCATCGCCGTCCTTGTCGAACAAGCTGAAGGCCTCCTTGAACTCGGAGATCTGGTCGTCGGTGAGCTGATCCGCCATTTTCTTCTCTCTCTCTCCGGAAAACCTCGTTCCTCTTCCTCCTCCTTATCACCCTGATTTTCTTAAATCGAAACAACAAAGGAGATGGAGAGGAAGAGAGAGAAACTTCTAGAGAGAGAGAGAGAGACGCGGTCGATTTCTTCGGACAAGACGAGCGATTTATGTTCGTCGATGCAAGCGCCGATGACGCGGAGCGACGGTGTAAATTTAGCAAAAAAGTCTTCGCGCACTTTTTCGCTTTCCCCTTTTTGCCCCTCCTTATTTTTTTATCCCTGCCAGATATTTTATGTAATATAATATCTATTTTTTGGGGGTTTTATGTATTGTAGTGTTGATTTTTTCCTCTCTCACCGAAAAAAAATTGGGTAAAAATTGATTTTAAAATGGTTAAGACTGAGTCCTTTTTTTTCGTTTTCAATGAGGTTACGGAAGTGGAAAAGTGGCTGACACGTAGGTCACGTTTGATCCCATGGAAGGAAGGGGATGGAGATGGAATGGAAAAAAAAGAAAAAAAAAATGAGCTGTTATATTTTGAAATTGATGTACGAAATAATTTGATAATTAATATGATGCTTTCATTTGAGCATTCACTTACATATTTTGTAATATATGATCTTAATATACCTAGCATTATGCAATAAAAAAAATGAGAAGAGAAATGCGGTGCACTAAAATGAGGATTTTCACTTTTTAATAGTTGATTTTGTTAGATAGAAGGTGGGATAAAAAAGAAGAAATTATGAAATCTCAATCGCAAAAAGAGAGAACAAATGAGGATCCACGTACATATGATGCCAGTGAATAAACTATTTAAGGAATGAGAAAAATCATTTTTACTTTCAACTAGAGAGGGCTCATGAGAGGACAAGCCAAATCTGGCACTGGTACTAGCAATAAATCAAATAATCATAATACCTCCAAACCACTGTTGCCCATACTCATACTTAACATCAGATTTAACTAGTACTAGTATTACATATATTAATCCAAACTAAATTAAAAGTGCCGAGTAGATCAACCTAACTTAATTCCTGAAATTTTTACTTATCTAAAATAGAACTTGAACAACCCAAAGCTCTAATAACCTTGTACTATTGGAAGATGAAATTATTGGCTTTTCAATTCTTAGATTGGAAAACGAGAAGAGGAGAAAGAGTGAGGGAAGATGTGAAATGGATTCTTCTGCCAAGTAAATGGACTTGGGATTTTTACTCAAGAGTTATTAGAAAGGTAACCAAGGTTAAAATGATGGCTTGAAGTTTAAAGGGTAGGCGTAAGGTTGCATGTGAGTTGAAATCACAAATGGCAAGCTTCGTCCCAAGATGAATTTTAATTGTTTCCTCAAAAGTAATCAAGGACCATTATTCAAAAATACAATTATGAGAATATTTTAAATTTCAAGCAAATATAGGGAGGGGAAAAATTGTTCCAAAAAATCATAAACTTATTACGCTTTTGCCAATTCAATCGTTAACTTTTTAATTTTGTCAATGTAGTCCTAAACATTTTTCACATTTTGTTAATTGAATCTATCCAATTAATTTTGGCCGAAAATCGTTGACTTGGATACCGGTTATCCTATGCGATAAGGCTGACGCTAACATGGACAAATTTTATTAATTTTTTGATTTTTCAATTTTTTATATTTTAGTTTCTTTTCTTTTTTTCTCTTTCTCCTTCTTCATCCACTGATCGCCCAAACTTGGCAATAAGTAGCAACCTTCGTCGCCCTCAGGTGAGGTCGCTTTCATTGGGATATGACTAGGGACGACCTAGTCAAGATCTATCGAGGGGCAACCTCACTACCCTCGGGCGAGGCCAATGATGGTGAAGCTTGACCTTGCCCAAAGTTGGCAAGGCCAACCCAAGTTAGCCTTTAGTGAAGTCATCCTTTAGTCAAATCCTACCAAGAGGGGATGTACCTTGCCCAAAGCCAGCATCTCCAGCCATCAAAACAAGGAAAAATAATTTTCGAGAAAAGAAAAAAATGTAAAGGCGGCTGAGTTAAAAGAAATCGTTAATCAAAAAAATTGAAAAATAAATAAATTTTGTCTATGTTAGCATTAATTGTGTCATGTAGGACATCGTTTACATTATTGATTTTTGGAAATTTTTAAGACTTAATTGATGTAATTAAAATATTTATAATCAAATTGATAAAAATCTAATAACTTTAAGATTATTTGGAGAATTTTTCATGCATAGAGACTAAACCACCACATGTCAAAACAAGGAAAGACAAATAAATTTTCGAAAGAGCATAAATAGCCCGCTATCCCGATCCCTTTATTCATCTGTCATGACAAATAGCATGAAATTCCCAAATAGTAAAAAAAAAAAAAGGCAATTCACGTATCAGATCAATTTTCCGCAAGAAATGCAAACAAATTAATTAGTCGCTTCGCTTCTTCAACAAGGCACGCCATCTTCCTCACCGCCGTGCAGGCCTAGGAAACCCGCGTCAGCATTCTCGTCGCTGCAGTACAGGCATGGATGCTGCTCGAACCCTTGCTTCCTCAGCACCCCCCTCGCCCGCACCACCACCTCCCTGTTGCTCAGCTGCTCCCGCTCGCTCTCCCTCAGGACGGTCTGCACCGCGTCGCTGAACGCCCCGAACGCCTTCCCTCCCTCCGCCGCCGGCGGGCTCATGTCCGCGGATGTCTCGTCGGCCTGGCACCCGCTCAGCAGGATCCCCTCGTCGGGCTTCAGCGGGTCGAACGACGCCGCCTCCAGGGGCGGGAGGCGGAACCGGAGGCTCGCCTCGGCGCCGAAGGACTCGAGCAGGTGGGTCCCGACGTCCGAGGTGATTATGTTAGTTAGGGACGAGAGGTGCTGGAGCAGGTCCTGGAAAGGGATGTGCTTCGGGGCGGCGGAGGAGGAGGGGGACGTGCCGCCGCCGGGGCCGCGGTGGGCGGGGGCCGCCGACGGGCCGACCTGCTCTTTCTCCTTGTCGATGAGGCCGCCGCTGTGGCAGGAGTCGGAGAGGATCGTCAGGGTCGCGCCCTTCGGGAGGCGGTTCACCAAGTGCCGGAAATCCACGTCTGCAAAACGCATTCATTCTTTCCTACGGTCATGCGAATGTTCACGGCGAAAGAGCTCGGGCGACGAAGCAAAATTACCGGTGATGAGATTGAAGTCACAAGGTACGATGGCTTCGTCCTTCTTGAACGGAAAGACGGGCCTCGGCGAGGGGATCCGGGTCCCGTGCCCGCTGTAGTGGAAGAACAGGACGTCCCCGGCTCCGCCCGGTCGACCATCCGGCCGAGCGCGGCCATGATGTTGGCGCCGGTCGGCATCACCGGCGAGCCGGGCTCGTCCGTCAGGACCTCCACGCGGCCCTCCTCGAACCCGAACCGCCCCACGAGCGTCTCGCGCATGGCCCGCACGTCGTTGATGCAGCCGTGGAGCTCGTACTGGGTGCCCTGGTAGTTGCAGCCCACGAGCACGGCCGATCTCTTCTTGCCCTTGTCCATATTCGATCCAAACTAATCCGATGAAATTTCTGCTGATGCCCTGTATACGATCGCGTCTGGCCTGTCGTTTCGATTTACTCAGCTTATATAGAACTTGCACATTGCTGCTCCATTGATTAACTTCAGAAAGTGTTGCGGTCTCGTGCAGGTTTAGATTTGGTGAAGCAAATGGCGTTGCTTGGGATCGGGATGTTTTTCGCTTTCAAGCTCAGCAAGATTTTGCAGTTAAAGCTTCGACGAGCTCGTGCTTACCATGTCACGTCTCTCGTTGTGGATTAGGACTCAAGAGTCAGGATTAGAATCGTAAGACATTTAACTTCTTCGTATTATAAATAGTAATGCTTGTGCTAGTTAGGTTCCACCTCGGAATTTTTATTTGTAATCTCGCGATGTACTTCTTGTCTATAAATGATTTGGTCTAATTGGATTTTTCATATCATGGGATGATGCTCCTGTCTAAAATGATATTGCTTCTCAATTTCAATTTCCTCTTCTCGTTATCTAATCAAGTGATTTCCATTTATTCAGAGCTGCCCATACATGCGAAATTGCAAATATGTTGGAATTAGGATTGGCTGATGTCGGTATATGTGAGGCTAATCCATATGCATCGAGATCTGCCTAAGTTTTTTTTTTTTTTTTTTAGTTTTTCAATGTTTTGGCCATGGCTTCCCTGCCTAACTTTCTTCCTTCCTTAAAAGCAACAGTCTTGACCGGCCTCTGCCGGCTTTAATCTTATTTTTTGGACATTCTTTCCTTTTCTTCTAAGACCACACGTTAACTTAAAGACATATTTTATTATCAACCGTTAACCAAAGAAATGGAGGGTAATCAAGCCGTTTAGTGGTTGTTGATTTTAGAATTTGAGTGTGCGCAGAGGAGAAATCCTTTTTTGGTAAGTAAATGGGCGATGCAATTCCTAACTAAAGTGATGAAAAGATCATGACATGAATTTCGCGAAAAAATTGAATTTCGCAAAAGATTAACATTTTTGAAGTTATGATAGACCCTAGTATAGGCATTGGAGTCTTCGACCTAGCCTAGTTCAACCTTTGAGGAATCAAGCTTAGCTATGATAGACCCGAGTTCGAGTGGTGTGATTTGAGCTGGATAGCCGAGTACATGAACATAGCTACTACGGACTTGACCTTTAAGGACTCAAGCCCGACAATCGATGGACCTAGGCTTAGCCTCAATGGCCCTAGGCTTGAGTGCCAATGACTTGGGTGTGGGAGTTGACTACATGGACACGGGATGGGTGACCTTCTAAAATGTGCTTGTCAAAATTGTGAGGCTTGTTATGAGACTAGCCAAAGTGAACAATCCCTCAAATGCATTTATCTAGGGATGTTACAACCGAGGGAATTGGCCACGGCCTTGATGGACACGGGGACAAGCACCTAGGTCTTAAGCATGGCCATAGGGAGACCTAGTATAGGCATCGGGTTCTAGGCTAACATCTATGGACCTAGTTGACCTTTGGGACCGGAGCCTGATTGTTGAACACCCGATTAAATTACTTCGCGCTGTATTTGAAATTTTTCCTCTAATTAATTAACAAAATGAAAAATTTCCATAAAATTGGGATAACTACACAATTAATCTTTAAACTTTGACTCAATATGTATCGTAGTTTATGAGCTTTAACTTAATGTATAATGTCGTTTATGAACTTTTAATTTATTAACAAGTTAATATATGAACTATTTGAAAATGTTTAATATTAGTTTATGAACTAGATTGAACATTTATTACAACTTTGTAGATCACATTAAACAAGAAAATTACTGAATGACAATGCATATTAAGCTATAATTCATGGATCATATTATATGTTAAGTTAAAATTCATGTACTATTTACCTCATCTTCCCTAAATTACTAATCACCCGTGCTCGACAAATTTGTGAAAATCACTCATTTCTGGTCAAGCGAGTCCACTTTTGTCCGTCTGTCCAGCTTCGTTGCAGAAGCCCGATAGCCAAACACCCGAGTATGGGCGTTGAGGTTCTTTTGCCCAAGTTCCAAAGTCTTTCATCTAAGCTCCAGTATTTAGTTGTTCTTTTACAAATACGATTTCCGATTTTTTAAAAAAAGAATAATTTTTCTAAATTTAGATGTAGATTTTCCTTTAACTAAGAAAAGATTTTCCATTCACTTGTTTTCCTAAATGATCAAAATGTCGAAAAATGTTTTCCTGATAAAATATTTTCGCAAAATAAAAGGAGCCATGAAATGGATGGTAACACATCCTAACATGATAGTCTATTTATATATGATTTCGGCCATTAGCCTCTTTACGTTTGTGCCTAAAATCTGGGCCAGTGTCATCAATTTGCCTATTCTTTCGTATTATTTAAAGCAAGAACATACAAAGTATCAAATGTGCATGGTTATAGTCAAAACCTGAAATCAAAGCTAATAGTTAGAGGCAAAGCTGTACGTTTGAGACAGATGAACTGTAATTGAATCATGGATAGTATTCTATCATTTACGGTTGTCAGATAGCAAGCAGTTTCGTGCATTAGGTTTTTACTCAAAGCATTACTGAACCTGGATATAAATCAGTTTTTTTTTTTATTCGCATTTCCCTTTTACCTCTTCAATCAATTTTCTATTCCTATCTGTCACTAGAAATAGGTTAAATTCCCTTCCATTTCTTCGTAATTTCAAGTGAGAATAAAATATGGAACCAAAAAACAACAATTACGTGAAAGCCGTGGCCGGCAGATGAATTAAGGGCATGTTTTCAGACTAAATTGGCCACATCAAAGCTTCATTTGATACAATATCAACCTCGAGAGGGCAAGAAAATTACTTCGCGCTCTATTTAAGATTTTTCCTCTAATTCATTAGCAAAATGAAAAATTTTCTTAAAATTGAGATAATGACATAATTAATCTTTAAACTCTGATTCAATATGTATTGTGGTGCATAAATTTTAACCTAATATGTAATATCATTTTTGATCTTTTAATTTGATATGAACTATTTGAAAATGTTTAATGTTATTTTAGGAACTAGATTAAACATTTATTGAAAGTTTAAGAATTATATTGAATAAATTAAAAGTTTATGAATGATATTGTACATTGAACTTAGTCCAATGACTATATTATATATTATGCTAAAGCTCAGGGACTAATTGGATCATCTTCCATAGATTAAGCATTTATTGTAAGTTTAAAAATTATATTGAACAAATTGAAAGTTTATGAATGATATTGTACATTGAACTTAGTCCAATGACTATATTATATATTATGCTAAAGCTCAAGGACTAATTGGATCATCGTCCATAGATTAAACATTCATTGTAAATTTAAGAATTATATTGAACAAATTGAAAATTTATGAATGATATTGTACACTGAACTTAGTCCAATGATTATATTATATATTATGCATGGATCATCTTCCATAAATTACTAATCATCGGTGCCGGTGCCGGACAAATTTGTGAAAATCACTCATTTCTGGTCAAAGCGAATTCACTTTTGTCCGCCATCGCTAAGCCGACCGAGCTCAGTCCGTCCGTCCAGCTTCGTTGCAGGAGCGACGACCGGAAGAGCAATCCGAGGGGGAGAGAGATGCTGGCGCGCTCGGCCGTCGGCGTCCGCGGAGCCTTGAAGACCGCCGCCAAGCTCGCCAGAGGCTTCGCCTCCGTCGAGCAGGCGGATTGCGTGGTGATCGGCGCGGGCGTCGTCGGGCTGGCCGTCGCGCGGCGGCTCGCGCAAGGCGGCCGGGACGTCCTGGTGCTCGAGTCGGCGCCGACCTTCGGGACCGGCACGAGCTCCCGCAACAGCGAGGTCGTCCACGCCGGCATATACTACCCTCCCGATTCTCTCAAGGTCCGGTGATCTCTTCTCTCTTACCGGCGGTTTCCGATCGGTGAAGTTTGTAACGGCTTGTCGGCGAGATCGACTGATGCGTTATAGGCCGAGAGTAGTGGTTTTCAGTCGGAGAGTAGTAGCGTCTCGTGGTAGATTTTGAGGTAGTCTTCGATTGTCGGTCGTATGCTCTGTGAAAATTCCGAGATGGAGATAGTGAAATGCGTGCGGTTTGGCAGGCGGCGTTTTGCGTGAGGGGAAGGGAGCTGCTGTACGAGTACTGCTCCGAGCGCGAGATCCCCCATGGGCAGATTGGGAAGCTGATAGTCGCTACCGGGCCTTCGGAGGTTCCGAAGCTGAGCAATTTGATGGACCGTGGAGCTCGCAACGGGGTCGATGGGTTGAGGATGATGGATGGTGCGGAAGCCATGAGGATGGAGCCTGAACTGCAATGTTTGAAGGCCTTGTTTTCCCCTGTTTCCGGCATCGTTGACACGCATTCGTTGATGCTGTCGCTAGTGGTGAGTGATCAAGTTTTGTGCTTTGGAAATGTTCGTCTTAGATTTTGCTTCTTTTCTATAGGTAGTTTCATAGCTAACAGATTGGCAGGTCAATCGCCCGAATGTGAGTCCAGGGAGAAGCTGAAAATCACGGAGCGATGTTCTCTTACAATACTACTGTGGTCGGCGGTCATCTTGAAGGCATTTCTATGCACCTCCATGTTTGTGAGACCAAAAATCTCGATGAACATGGGAATGGACAGTTTCCTCTCCAACCTGAACTTGAACTAGTTCCGAAGGTTGTTGTCAACTCGGCAGGCTTAAGCGCTCCACTCCTGGCAAAGAGATTTCATGGTCTTAATGGTCAAGTAATTCCTCCAGCATATTTTGCTCGCGGTCACTACTTTACCCTTGCGAACACTAAGAACCCCCCATTCCAGCATTTGATATATCCAATTCCTGAGGATGGTGGCCTTGGTGTGCATGTAACTCTTGATTTGAATGGTCAAGTAAAGTTTGGCCCGGATGTTGAATGGATTAATGGTGTGGATGATGTTTCAAGCTTCCTAAACAGGTACTTATTCCAATTAAGTATACTTGGTCTCAGTAGATACGTGATTTGTCTTCTATGCTTCTGTTGAGTGGTGGACTAATAGGGGGTGAATCCCATGTCATGCTTGACGGAGTTGATTTTTGAAAATTTCCGTGGGGATCTGATGAATGAAAAGCCAAAAACTTTTCCCCCTTGGTAATTTGTGACAAGCACATGGTAACTGGTTTTTTTGGCTAGAAGCACATAGTAACTGGTTGACATGCAATTTTTCGGTCTCAATTAAAGTGAAGTTTTCCCATGTCTTCTTGAACATGCATTAAGTATTGAATATCGGCAAAAATTTTTTTAGATTTCAACCTTGTAAGAGTTCACCAAGTTTTGGTGTTTTGCTTAGTCATGCTTATTGGACCACGAAATACCAATATAGCAGATGTCATGATCCTATAATCAAAATACAATCATCTGTACTTTTATATTTGGCACTGATAGCTATGTCTCCAATTGTAAATAATTGCCAAAGTTCAATTCAGGTTCGACTATTCTGTATCTGCAAGCCACGCGGAGAGATTTTATCCAGCCATCAGAAAGTACTATCCAAACCTCAAGGATGGTTCTTTGGAGCCAGGTTATTCAGGGATTCGGCCAAAACTTTCAGCTCCTCAACAGCCTACCAGTGATTTTGTAGTACAGGTTGGATCTTAGCTCCCCTCTTAACAGAATGTGTTAGGTCAATAAAATCTAAAAATTTATGTTGGGCATCACGACTTTATTTAATTTGTGTTTCACTATGCATTATTCCAGCAGTAGGTTTTCTTTCCCTTAAAGGAACTATGCTGAACACCAGTTGGGAAAGCTCTGATTAACTGAACATTATCTTTTCTCATTGTTTTTGTGCACGGGATTCTAGATGAAGTCCTCTACCTTGCAAGAAGGTTATAAATCAATTTGAGATAAATCAGACCTGGTTTATCAGGAAGTGCAATAGCAGCAGTAACTGGGCTTATTAGACAGTAAAAATAGGATAAATTTGTTTTAGATTAATGCTGGGAATAGTAAAATCAGTCTAATATGATGTGACAAACTACAATTGACCATTTAAACAAGTATGTCATATGCAACACCTGATGGGTGTCTGCAGCATTACTTAGTAGACTAAATTGGTAAAGTGGTCTTATTGGACCTAACATGATCCTTTGTCTTACCCAGTCCTGGTACTTTGACTTTTCTTGACAGTATCTTTGTTTTATGCACTTATTTCAAAACTTAAATCTTGCAACATCATTAGGAAACAGGAACATATGCATGTACACATCTTTATAATGTGAGATAAGATGATTTCAAAACTATAAGTCTCTGTTTATTGAATGCTCAATCATCACAGATGCAGTTTCTGCCTTTGTTGTACATGCAGTCATATAAGTGAACCTTCCATTACCAACATGAAGTTGTGGACATTTTGATATCCTTTATGAAGGGCCCGCATGAACGCAGGGGATTATTTTCCTTTAGATCCTCATATCACCACGGTTGTGTTCAGCCCTGTGTGCTAAGAGTGTTGTTATCATCACTGCTTATCCTCTATCGGCATCTTTTCTGTGATGCATTATCGAGTCACCAGACTGCACATTGTGTTCATGGAGTACATCCATCAATTTACCTACTACCTAATGTGGTCAGATTGTTTGTCAACTGCTCTGTGTTGAATTGGCTTTAACACCTTTTACCAGCCTGGAATATTGCGAAGATCTGTGTCTCCTTTCATTCCTTTACTACTGAAGCAGAGAGACGACCTGCCTTTGTTGCTTCTATAGAGTCCTGGGTTTCTTGTATTGTGCATCCTCTTTCTTTAAGGTCAATGATGAACTCCTTCACCTATTGGCGTGCAGACAGGCAGCATACAAGTGTAGTTTTGCTTAATCTTCCTCTTAAATATTAAGAAACTATGCAATACAATGATATACATTATCAACCAGCAAATTTAATTTCATTTTTATTGCTTTCCATCATCAGTTTGCTTGAAAGATTTAAGGGACGGCATGGTCGATGAAAATTCTATCCTGATTACGTTTTTGCAGGGAGAGGAGACTCATGGGGTACCTGGACTGGTTAATCTCTTTGGAATCGAGTCACCTGGTTTGACTTCAAGCATGGCCATAGCAGAACATGTTGTTGCCAAGTTTTTGACATGATAATGTGCCGAAGATGAGATGCTGGTCATAGAAATCGGCTGTCCCAGCCATTGTGGCTTTTGAACATTCAATCTCGACTTTATGGGGGAATCTTGAATATCCGCAGATTTGTTAAGCTTGTATCCCTCTAGTCGAGCTTATCAGAGATTGTATAGCCCTTTCCGTCCCTTGGTCGATTCCTCTGTTAAAAGGGATATGTTGGATGGGCCATGCTCAATGTGTGTTATAATAATCGTGTTCCAGAGTTAAAGAGAGAAGAATCTAACAAGAAGCCATCAATTTCAACGCGACCAAGCATCAACGATCCTAGAATGAACTACTAGAATACCGAACTTTATAACTCGCATGCCTTATCCATGTCTGCTTGGTTTAACAGAAGTATCTATTGCTTTCTTTCCAAAATTTTGTAAACCCGAAGAAGGATTTAAGTTGCAAAGAGGAATAATCACTGCCAAATGGCTCGGACACATGACACTTGTATATTTTTAAGAATCCTGATGTTCAACATCGAGTAGAGGTCAAATTTGAAATGCCACAAGGAGGAGGACAAAATGAAGTCAATAAGTAGGAACACTTCTCGAAAGAGTCTCTCAAATATACCCAGCTCATGTTTATACACTATGATTAATGTAGAATAAGTAAGCAACGAAGGAACAAGTGAGGTGCGAAAGATGTGCTTAGATGTGCTTACACCAGCATGAAATCTAAAAGATGACAGCTTCATATTTTCTGCCCACAATGAAAGAGAGACGTGGAAAAATAGACCAACTTGGATTTCACAAATTATGTTCAACAAATAAGCTAACGGTACACTCGCTCGAACTCAAGGTTCACATTAAATATCATGTGTCAAAAAATTGTGATCTTGGCTTAACATCGGTTCGTCAGCCACCTGGATCGTCATCCAAACAGGTAAGTTTTGTAGAAGAGATTTGACTGTAGATGAGAACCATTGCTTGCGCAAAAGAGAAGCATCAAGCTGAGAAAGAACTTTATTCATCGCTTCCGTTCTGACCGCCATTTGTATACTGGTTTTGAGGTGGGGCAGATGATTTCATCTTCACGAAGTTTTCGCTTCTTGCCCTTCTTCTGCTTATGGATAAAATGCTTTATTAGAAAAAATCCAAACAGACCAACTGACAAGTAGAAAGTCAGTGAAGCCTACCTGCAATTCCTTCTTCAGCGACATTTCCATGTATATCTTCTCCAAATCATTTACTCTACTTTTTCTTGCCTCTAGTTCCCTGTATGAAGCAGCTGTTTTCCTGCAAAAAATGTGGATTTTAAGTCGTCTACTCCACCAAGAGCACAATCAAACAGATCAAAGATGATAGGCCAACAGAACCACCAAAACATTCCGTTTACATAATGTCAAACAGCTTTCTTTATATCAGTTTAGACAGAGGGAGGGACAAATGACAACAAACAAGCACGTTAGGAAAAGGTAAAGAACAGCATCGATATCGACACCTGAAAAGCAACAGATACTGTGGAAGTGGATGGTAACATGGTCAACAATTCAATGCCCAAATGAGTGGCAAGAGACATCAAAGTGCTTCTAATGTGGAGCAAAAAGCTCAATTTCTATTCTCTGGAGGACAATAATCTTTGATTAACTCAATACACTGTTCCTATCAGACATTCTCTCTTGATACCTGAACTTAACAGTGACTTCCAGCTTCTGCGCACTCAAAACAAGTCTTATCAAGAAATAATCAACTTCCAAACAACAAATAAGCCATATGAGCTTACCTTTTGATATTATCAGGAATGTCCTCGAAAGATATTTTCCCATTCTTAGAAGATGATTGTATCTCTTTCGCCTCTTCTCTGCAGACATTATGAAAAACAAATGAGATAATAGAAGATGCTAACTCAAGGCTTTAGAAAGGGCACCAAAAAAACAAAAAAGAGCGCATCAACTAAGATGGAACTAAACAAGGGTAAAGAACTTTCAAGGTAGTGAAGAGCCCAATCACAATGCAACCAGCACATCATCTTGTGGCATCCCTTGGAAAACATTTTACAGGGTGAGAATATATTGTAACCTTTTAAGGGGATAAAATCGTATTGATCTCAATGCACACTCAACTCATTGGCTATTAATAGTTCAGTAAAACATGGCATACTAAAATGGCTTCGAGCTAAATAGTTTTAAGCATGCCAAGTTCGTCAGAAAGTGAGATTGGTCGGTCGAGAAAGCACAAGCACAATGCTAGCATGTCAAACTTTCAGCAGAGCAACGAGCATGTCTGTTCTCTACCTCGAGTAAGAAAATATAAAACTCCAGTATTTACAACAACCAGCATTCAGTAGGAAACTAATTAAGGTCACAGATAAGGAGGAGCAGACCTGTCTTCCGCGTAGTAAACATGATTGCTCGACGGGCGATCATCGAGAGAATGCAGCGTGGCAGTCAGCTTTTCGATTTTCTGCAACAGACAGCACAATTCACACACCATCAATATATCTCAAGAGCAACATTCCAACACCAAATTTCGACGAGGCACAGCACAAACGAGCAGCACCTTTTTCTCACTCTGCACTTTCTGAAGAATATATCCAATGTCCTGCGTCTTCATCAACATGAGCTCTTCGTTGGTATATTTATTTGCCTGGCTCCTACCCAAGACAAGCGACACGGTCAAAGATTGGACTGCGAAAGATACACGATTAATTCGAAGACCAAGTTAAGAAAAAACTTACTGTGGCCTGTGAACTCCATCGACGGTCTTGGTCTTGACCATCTTGAAGTAGAACTCGTCGGGGTTCCTGAAGGCCGCCTTCTCCTTGAGCCTCCGGAGGGAGTCCTCCTTCTTGTGGAAGGCCGTCGCGCGGACGACATAGTCCTTGTGCTTCTCGAGAAGCCCGAACTTCTTCCTCGATTGCCTGCCGCACCCACCCGGAAAAATCGCCGCCGCGTCAGAAGACGGGAATTAGCCAAAAAAAAAAAAAAAGCACCGGACGACATGGGAGGAGGTGGGTGAACTTACGGCTGAGCTCGCTCCTTGTGAGCGCGCCGACTGATCGCGTTCCGCAGGGAAGACATTCTCTCCGCTGGGCGTTATCGACGCCGAGAAACGACGACGGCGAAAGGCGACGCTGCGAGAGGAAAGGAGCCTCGATCGATTTCTGCTAAAACCCTATCCCAAGCGAGTATCAGCAATTATGCTAAAACCCTATTCCAAATATATTTATATTAAAATATAATTTTAATTTTGTTAATTTAGGAAAATTGTTATTTGAAAAAAATAAATTTCCTATTATGGATATTAGAAATTTTATCTACCTTTATCCCACTTCCTTCATTGGATAATTTTATCCAAGCAAGTATCAAACATAAGATAGAATATGTCCCGAATTTTATCTTAACTATCAAATGTAGCCTAAGATTTTTCTTGTCTTTTCTTGAAAAAGATTTTACAAGAAGACGGTGGCGATCTCATCCTCGTCATGGGGAATGGTTGGGCTTTAGGTCCTTAGTGTCCTCGAGGGCTCAGCCCAGGCCCTCGAGCCCAAGATTTCCTCTTTCGCGTATGTTCCTATTTGGGACGAGATCGATCTATCTCATGTTTCATTCGTTACATCAGGTGTCAGGTGACGTGTGCTATATGTCACGCTAATGGAGAAGTTCTTTTGCTATGATTTGTGATCAAGAACAAAGATGCTTATGGATCGATCGATTGGCATCGTGATCGTGCAGCAACTCAGCCTCTTTTAGATCGCCTAAGCCAAGCCTTGCTCGATTGATCGCATAGTCGCTCGCTTTACCCAGATTGTAGAGAGATAAATTTTATAGAGAGAAGCTCTGAAAAGAAATGAGTTTTTGTATTACTGAAATATTTGGATGATTATAAATGAGAGGGAGGGCACCCCTCTTATACTTGAGGCCCTCTGATTACATCCATTGATCGGCTTTCCATTTGATGGAACCTACCAACTATCAACACGACAGGAGACTTCTAGAATTTGGCGGCATAATTGTATTGCCTGCCCTTGGAAAGTTCTGAAAGAAGTATTGTCGAGAATCCTAGCGATCATAGGCTATCCTCCGTGGAAAGACATGACCCTTTAGTTGCAGAAACCTCTTAACCGTGACACTTACGTCCTTCTCGCTTTTCTTTTCTTTCTCTTGATGTAGCAAGGCATGATTCTAACAATGCATTTTCTGAGAACTTTTTTTTTTTTCAAAATTTTTGTTACTATGAATTGTCGAATACAAAGTACCCTTTAGAAATATAATAAAAAACAGAACCTAGATCATAGAGACTTCTCTTAGACTTATATGTTGAAAAACATCATCTATTTACAAAATGGTACAATGACACAAACGGTCATCAAAGTTTAGTCGAATATACAATGTGTTTTCCAAAATTTTAATTATTTAATGTGATTTTTGAATTTTAATAGAATGTGCAATATAGATTTTGAACTTTTAATTTATTCAATATAATCTTAAATTTTTTATACATATTTAATCTAGCCCATGAATTATATGAAAATATTTGATATTGTCATTTCATTCAATATTATGGACAACATTTAATAAATTAAAGGTTCATAGGTGGCATGCATATTTGGCTAAAAGTTCAATGACTATATTGAATAAATTAAAAATGCAATAACCACATTGCACATTTGATTAAAATTCAAAGATCATTTGTGTCATTTTCTTTTTCCAAAAGACTTGACAAGCAAGATAAGCTCAACCTAGATCGAAAAATGTTAAGACCCTCTTGAACTTTTGTCTATTTATTTATTTTCTTGAACTACTTTCATGCTTTACTTCAATTTCGCATTGCTCAAGTGCAATGGCCACTCGGAACTTTGGAAAGCTTGCCCTTCTATGCAGCAGGTCTCAGGATAGTTTTTGCTGAACAACCGATTGTTGGAGACTTTTAAGCAAACTCTGTGGTTCATGATGCATAAATGTTCTTGCGTCATTGAATAAAGATACCTATGATACCTAACAAATATCTGGATGACGACAGTCGGCATGACCCTGTGTGTATTCTCTCGTTTTGTACTTTAACTAGTGCTTTTACTTCTGTTCTTTTTGTGCACTTAGCAACGCAAGCAGAGCACCACTGTATTTTAACATTAGGGAAAGTAAAAAGCCAGCAAGTGATGCAGAGAGGGGAAAGCCCCAACCAAAAAAGCAGACAAAAAGTGAGGCTGGAGGCCACTTTTTTTCTCTCAACTTGAAGTAGTTAAACATGCCATCACATTCTACTGTTTAAACATGCAGGTACCTTGGTGCATCCATGTGGAATGGGAAAGCAAGTTGTCGGATCTAAAAGCCAGGCCTGT
The DNA here is from genome assembly GCF_016545825.1 of Eucalyptus grandis. Classification (NCBI taxonomy): domain Eukaryota; kingdom Viridiplantae; phylum Streptophyta; class Magnoliopsida; order Myrtales; family Myrtaceae; genus Eucalyptus; species Eucalyptus grandis. The sequence continues at coordinate 41,464,175 of NC_052612.1, read as the reverse complement.
AAGCAAGTTTGCCCGATCTAAGAGATGGTGATCTTTCTCTTCTCACTTCATGAAGCACTAACACTTCATAGGTTACTCTTTCACTGTTTCTATAAAATTAACAAATGCGCAGCGTAAAGACTAATGAATCTTGCTCCGTGGACCATCAAATGATATGACAGAATTACATGTCCGGCATGCAGACTAGTCTGACATAAATTCTAAAGAAACATGATGTTTAGAATCCCGATTTGCACAAAGAGAACCTTACAGGAAGTCCTTTGATGTAAAAGAGGTGAAGAAACGGAAAAAAATAAAATAAAAAGGACTTCAATAGATGGTTTAGGAGTTGGGGAAGTGGAACAATTGACCTCACAAATTGGTAAAACCAGTAGGACCAAATTGCTTCGAGTTGAAACCATTCAAGCGTAAGTATTGGGAAAAAGGAAGGAGAAGAAGTGACACAGGCAAGATTCCTCCGAAAGTTGGGAAAACGGGGTTGTGTAGCCTCAGGAAACACGGAAGTTGGGGGCGTGCAATTGGTAGATTTGAACTGCAACAACAAGACTGCTTTCCACATGACACTCAAATGTGGTGAGACGTCAAAATGGGCACCGAACTTGTTCGGCGAAGCTTACCCTTGGGCTCAGCAGGTGGCTCGCTTGGAAACATCTTCTCGACATCCTGTCACAGGTAATTCGATTCAACTGCTGGTTATGCAGAAAAAGGAAGTCAAAGAAGCAACGAGATTGAAACAGCGGATATTAAGTGCAGCACTGCACGAATAAGAGAATAGTGCTTCATGATCTTACTGCTAGAGAAGCATAATAGCTTAACAGATATCATGTTCTGCATGCCAAACTTACTCTCACTACAAGCAGAACATATTCAAACCTCTTAAATATTGACACGGAGTCCTGGACTTTCTAAATCTTTGCTATATAGGCATTTGGACATGTCGTGTTATTACTGTATTTTGGACTCACAAATCTTTCGTTGCATGATATATGATGATATGTTATACTACATTCTAACATTATGCATGGACAAGGACGTCTATATAACCCAACCTCAAACCTGCAAAAGTCTGCTACCTATTACCATGGTACAAGTAGTAAAATGGGCAAAACATTGCCATAGTATGTGACATCATGGAATGGTCGCTCGCACAAAAGTAAAATTGTGCTCGAAGAAGTGGATGCCTTCAACTTGTCTTTGGAACCTTACTGAGTAGAGTCAACATTAAATTCTGTTATGGAAGGTTGTCGCTTTGAAAGGGAATTGTATAATAGAATTACATCCTCAAAGAAATCTGGAATTTAGCATTGCATAATGAAATCACCTCATTCATATCACATCAGAAATGATACTTGGAAAGTCGAAGTAAAAGATTTTTTGCTAATCAGAACTACCTACATATTCAGGGTCTAACACGATGTCGCCTGCCATCTTCTTATAATATTAAGGGGCCAAACAAGACGCTTAGATTTCCTAAAATGTATTTGGCAACACTGCACAAGTGACTCGGGACATGCGTTGTGCAGCAACCGGTATCTTGAATGAACAACAATAGCAGAAGTCTTGCAGGTAAAATGTCCCTTGTTTCACCGAATTGAAATAACACTTAAGACATCAGGAATCACGGATGACCTCTAGCTTACATTTACTTTATCAAATGCAACTCATTTATAGCAGGCTGCAGGATAGCCATGAAGATGTCATATTCATGGGCAAAACATAATGAACATACCCTCTGCCGTCTAAGCCTTGCATTCTCCTCCTCCAATCGCATGACCTTGTGCTCCAGCTCATGGGTATACGCCTGCCCAACCAATGTTGCACTTAGCATCATGACTAAGACAACGAAACATACAAAAAAAAAAAAATCCCTATTGGGATATGGAAATTCTATCAGACAATGACCTGTCTCCTAGCTCGTGATCGAGCAGCCGATTCTCTGTTCTTAATCATCCTTTTCCTTCTCCTCTCCACAGTCTTCTCCACAACATCTCCTGGCATGACCGTATTCTGCCCCGGTGACTGAACATCCGAAAGTGCACCGATCAATGTGGAAGGGGACATAGAAATTTGGGTGTCTGGGTAGCCTAAATCCACCGAGGGATGAGTCACAATGGGAATCCGTGGCTGAACCATGTGGTCACCTGCCGTTGGGCCAGTCATGACATTCTGCGACTGGGGGATGGAGGGGAGATGGTACTGCATCCACTGGATACATTGAGGGACATAGGGCTGTGGGGCTGGAGCTGAATCGAGCCCTGAAATCAGACCACCATTTTGGCCAACCGGAGGAAGTTCCGCCATAACCCCTGCCTTCAACAAAAAGTCTTCTAATGTGATTTCCCCAAATGTGGGCACTCTCTCTTCTTCACCCACTCTCTCATTGCAAAGATGATTCTCAATGCCATTTTTCTTCTTATTTACTTGTTGAATGTCTTTCCACACCTCCTCGACTGTTTTCTTGCAGAGATCCTTAGCAAGAGGCTGAACGCCGGCTGCACCAGGTCTTGGGCCCAGATCGGCTTCAGCGCTCCGCACACTCTCAAGAAGCTCATCAAGGTTCATGCTGCCAAGTGGTTTCCCCAAGTGGCTGAGCTGGTTTTGGACCTCATCTAGGGTGAGTCCATACAGAGACCCTTGGCGGGCCAGTATCTGCGATTCGGCTGCTTGTACTGCACCACTGCTGCCACCACCTTGAGACGCCATTCTCTTCACTAGCAGCCTATTGTTTCATTCTAGGTGCCTGCTATATCTTCAATCTCTGTACACCCCCACTGAAAGATTAACGTATGACAAGCTCAAAATCACATATTACCAAAGCACTGAAATTTAAAGTTTCGATTTTTTAGTTCTTGATAAAGGTCAGAAACTGTCATCTGCAGAAATCGAAATCCTATGATGCCAACGACAGAAATACATCCTTCAGTTTACTCTAGACAATGATACACCTTCAGCACATACATAAAATCCATCCACAACAAAGATCTTGGCTTCGAGAAGCAAGAACAAAGTACATGCAGAGGAATGTCCCAGAAAAGGAAACTTACCCAGAATGTCACAGCCTGCGAACCGTGCATGAAGTACTCATGGGCTTCATATCGGTAAGAAACAAGAACCTGCACAACTGATCATCATGCAGGAACTAGAGCCAAATAGATTGGAAACAACCAAAAAAAGGAAAGAAAGGAAACGAGCCCACATTCTCCGAGAGAAGAACGAGTCTCAGAACCACCACCACCCAAAAAAAAAAAAAAAGAACAAAAAAGGAAAAATTCGAACTTTGGAATTTTGGAAACACATACAAAAGAAGGGAGAACAAAAAAAAAACAAATCACCTGCAAAGGACGGAGCTTTGATGGCTATTTACTTGCTTGCCACAGGATCCGATCTGAATCTAAAAGGTGGCATTTAGTAGGCAGGGAAGACTGAAGAAATACAGTGGTGCACTGCGTTTGTTGTGTGGTCTTTCAGAAAGTATTAAAGAACAGATGGAGGGATTAAAGAATGCTTAAACACCCACACACATTCTTATCCCACCATTCCTTCTTTTTAACTCGGTTCTGATTGCGGGTGCCTTCCTTCATTACTTTATTCGAAGGGTTCCCACGACATAGGTTGGCGAGCATTTCTGTCCAAAGTATGATAGTTTAATGAGCAGTACCTAGTAGAGGCATTGTTTAAGGAACTGCCATTGGTACCAAGTACTGTCTCCAATGTCTCTTCCCTGTTTAGGAACATCCTAAAATGTTAGTACAGATGGAAAGATAAATGGTGTTTTGTTGTTGTTTTGTTTACAGAATGACTTGATTCATACTATGCTTTGCTGATGCGTGCCTAGACACAAAAAAAGTAGTTTTTTTTTACACGTCAAATGATAATTATATCACTGTTTGATCAAGACAATCGAACGGTCTTTGCAAGTTGATGCACATTCACACTTCAGTCATGTTAAACGTGCATCTTAAGTAATCGTACTAGTTGCGACTGATTATTGTTTTGATTAATGGTGAATACAGACACTTTCTTTTTAATGGATAAAGAGAACAAGTTGGATTGGAATCATAAGTGATCCGAAATGCGGAAGGCCATGGTCGCTGAACGCCATGAGTCTATCACCTTCCGGCTAAAGCACTTCTGTACTAATCGATGAAATTTTTTGCACAGGCCAAGGGTTATGAACCAGATAGATGTTCTACTGTAGATCAAGTCGAGTCAATGCAAAACTCACTGACAATCAACGATAAATCTAGTCTAATCAAGAAGCCCGTGTTGCCAACGTCAGGTGACCCACCTCCGCCATATGATTTCCTCCACCAACACCGTCGATGATCGGAGCTCGCACTGTCATCAACAGTTGTATTTCTCACGGCCACTAATTAATAGTTGTATTTCTCACGAGCACTGATTACTATCAAACCTTCCTTTATGCGAGAAATTATGTGGTTAAATGCTTGTGAGTGTAATTTGAAGGAAAATGGAGGGAATGCATTTGGGCATTAATTCATGGTCATTTATTGAAACAATTTTATCAGAAAGGAACATCTTCCGGTTCAATTTTTTTTTTTTTTTTAATACGGTGAATCACATCAAGAATTTTTAAGGAATTATACGAGATGTAGCAAAATTTTAAACATTCCAATAGCCATGCAACTGAGTCCCAATGTCACCACTGGTGACATACAATCATTAGAATAGAAATCACGATCAAAATAAGCATGCTTTCTACCGTAACTATGAAAAGAAACATACTACCATCAAATTGCATGACTTGATTGTGAGAATCAATCTTAGAAAACACTCGAATTATACGTAGAGTGAAGGAAACGATGAATTGTAAGTAAACCCTAAATTCAACAATGAACTAATTCGCATGTTCATAATGACTACACCACTAGAAAAAAAAGATCTCCCAATGGTAGTAAAACTGATTTTTATATGGCGAATTGAGAATCCTCTTAATGAAAAAGAAAAAAATATACATATATAATACATATTTATATATGTATTGGAGGTCTAGATAGTACTGGGAAGATAGGTAGGCAAGAATCTAGGAATAAGAATGTTGGGAAGGGAAGCAAGAGAAGGACAAAGTGATGAGAGAGCGCATGTGCATGCCCACGAGAATCCGCACGCGCGGTTCCACCGAGGTCAGCATTTGCACGTGCAGGTGTTTCTATGCCCCCGCCGTCCTCCCGCCCCTTCCCGTCATTTCCCCTCGTTCATACCTTTACACTCCACCTAGCGTACCATCCCACCTCGCGACACATCATTTTAGTCACGTACGAAAACGTCCTAGCATGCCGTAAAATAATCTTCCAACATTACTGCACATAGTCGGAATTGAGTGACGAGCAATAGCTGTAGTGAAATATAAAAGATTCGATGATTATTATAATTCTATCGACATAGTTTGACAGATCATGACTCTTGTCTTTTAAAGATTGATTTGTGAAATCTAATGAAGAGTAAAGCAGAAGGGAGAATCGAGTACTTAAGATAAAGCGGCGAGATCATTCGTTGAGGGCTTTTCAAGAGATAAAGCTCATTTCTATCGATAAAGAAAAGCTAAAAGGCCAATAGATATATATATATATATATATATATATATATATATATATATATATATATATATTTTGTAAAGCATGTCGATGCAACGAATACCAAGTCATCTTGGCCATTAGAAAGTTTAACTCAAACTTAAATTGGGATGTTTCAACATTGGCAGCACATGATGAATGTTGGAACTCGGACACGAGGGACAGCCAAACCGATTGAACGGGTGAAGCTCGTCGGGTTTTTCGCCCCTTCGATTCGGATCAAAGAGGGCCGAGCCAATTGGACCGGTTAAGCGATGCAGGTTCTGGTCCCAGGCCCATGCTGGCAGATGAGCCCAGTCCAGAAAGATATATAGAGAAGAGAAAGTATTCTAGGAATCTGCTAACTTGGACCACCCATTTCATCGGTTCTTCAGCCCACGGCCTGGCAGGACCACCCGCAGATCATAAGAACATGGTCTAGAGATGATCATCTGGCGATCTGCAAGAAAAGAGCTTTGGTCTTTCCGGGGGCTCCATCGCATCTTGCTCATGTCGATGTCCCTTGAATGGCCATGGTTTTTCGTCTGCTAAAACGGGGGCCTAAGAACATCTCTAGGTACCTTTTTTGCATCATTCCTGCGCCCAGCAACGATGTATAACGTCGAATGCAATCATTCAAACATCACCATTTCCAACTTAATCATTGATTCTGTCTCGGTCAGCATCGTGCAAAAGCATAGACCCACAAGGCCCATGCTAGAAGGAACAATCAAGGCAAAGGAAAGGAAAGTTCGGGGAACAGATTACACAAATCAAACTTGCGACGTGAAAGGATAGAACACAGGTTTTGTCACGTCGCGTGGGGATCGCGAAGTGCGAGTCGGGATTGGCACGGACCTCGCTGGCTATGTTGCGAAAGTTAGGGACAGGCGAGCCGGGTGAGAGCTCGGGATGGGTGGCTTGTTGGCGACTGGTGGTGGCCTACTGCTCACATGCCTGGCCAAGGCACTTGGTGGTGCTGGCAAAGATGCGGGAGGCCTGCTCTTATGATGTCCCTGTCCATGTCCATCTCCATGTCCATGTTCATGCACATGTCCCTGCACATGTCCCTGCTCAGGCGCACATTTCACAGGGCTTGGCCCCACGCTCACCGCCTTCTCGCATCGGCAGCTCGTCAGCAGCCCATTCCCTCTCCACCTACCTCCGCCACCCTCCCCGCCGCCGCCCCTCTCCAGCTCCTGGTGCAGCCGCAGCTGCATCCTGGTGAACTCTTCCACATCAGATGCGCTGACAGAGTAATTAGTCACGCTCCCCCGGTCCCACGATGTCCCTTCTGCCGTGGTGATGCTCCACGCGATGCTGGCCTCGCTTGGCTCATAGCCGTACTCAGTTAACCCACACCCGGCAGAGGATGGCGTCATTGGTTGGTCGTCTAGGCCGTGGTATAGGCCAGGCCCGGTACTGGTGTTCGTCGAGAACCGTGGCCTTGCCTCATCGAGGGAGTCCCTCCGGCGATGGTACGGAACTGGATACGAAGTAGATTGAGTGGAAAAGCTCTCAATCTCAAACAAATCTGAGCTCGCATCGCTGGCCACCTCATCGTCCATAGCCTGGTTCTCTCTCGGGCCGAGGCTAGCTGGTGCGACAAGCAGTTGGTGGGGATGAGTATTGGACGTGCCGGATGGTTGGAACACTTCCAATGAATCCCGGGGCGGATCTATAGCGAGAGGAAGCAACGGACTAACAGATTTTTTAATAGATGGTTGGCTATTTGGAACCGGCTTCAAAGGAGGCGATGATGAGGATGAAGACATTGATGGTTTCAACACAGGAAAGGTGAATCCCGCATTAGTGGTACCATCAATGAATGGCCTTCCTTGGGCTACGACCGATGCACGAACTTCGGGAGGGAAGTGATTCTCGGCTTCTGAAGAGATTCTACGAACGGAATTTGCGATCTTCTCGCCGGTTTTGCCCTTGTAGTAACGGGGTGTCGAAGTTGCCACTAAACTCTCCTTACTAGCTTCTGAAACAGCAGAAATAGAGAAGGCTTTTGTTTGAGCTATATCTGGCTGAACTTTGTAACCCCCACGTTCTTTCGATCTGGAGTTACTTAGGCGAGCCGGAGATCTCGGTTCCAAAGATCTCTCCTTGACCCGAACGGATTTCTTGCCCAAGCAAGGGCACTTTTGCTGGAAAAGTAGCCACCTCGGAGAGTTGCCAGTCCCTCTTTTCCTAGCGGCTGCAGGGTCCCTGAGAGACACCGGTAGCGCTCCAGGAGGATTCGTCAGGAGCCCGGTGTGGCTGTTCCAACTTGCCTCCGATGAAGCCGTTGGGGTCGCGTACGAACGGAAGGATCGAGCCCAGTAATTCCTCCCATACCCATCGGCGACGGATGAAGAAGCCGAGGACAATCTTGGGAGGAGCAGAGACGGGTCAGGCGAGTTCTCCTTCACGGGAGAGATGACTCTAGGACGATCGGTGAATCCTTGGTCATTGGTTTCGTTGAAGTACCTCCGGGCATCAAAGATGCTGAGCTCGGAGTCATCGGCCCCGCACTGGTTGTGCTCTCGGGACGGTCTCTTGGGCTCCTCCTCGTCCGACGGTGGCCTGAGATAGGAGGAGAAGGAGAAGTCGGCGGCGACCGAGAGATCCGGCTTGTGTGGGAAGGAAGAAGGAGAGGAAGAAGAGTGGACCAAAGAGGGTTTCATGAGACCAGAGATGGGCGGTGGTTTGGTGAAGCTGTTCTTTGAGGCTTTCATGATTGAGAAATCAATGGGTCAGATATAAAGAAAGTACTTGGGTTCTGCAGACCTCTTGGTGTCTGTCTGCTGGAATAAGTAGGAGTTGGGTCGCAGAATTGTCCAAGGGTTTGTATCAATCATGGAGCTCATTCTATTTGTTCAACATTCCCAAAGAATAGAGATTTGACGGACCGACAATATGCCAAATATCAAAATTTAGTATGAATGGACACACAGGTGTCTGTCTTTGGTAACACTTTTACTTCGGGGAAAAGTTTCTTTTAAAAATAATTTTTTTCTATTTTTAGTTCGAGAAATAATTTCTTAGTAAAATAACGTGTTTAGTAACTATACAAAATTCATATTCTTGAAATAGAAAAAGAATAATTTTTGTATTTATTCGTTTTTTTTGCTTACGACTGCTAACCGTTGCTCGCCGCACGACTTGCTTGCCCGCCCACGCGACCATCAACCGCCGATTGCCACCGATTGCCACCCACAGCCATTGGCTGCCTCCGATTGTGTGGTGGCGGTTGGCGGTTAAGCGGCGGTTGTGCAGCAGTCGGCGATGGCAACGGTCGTCAGGTAACAGGGGTGGTCGGTGGGTTGTGGGTGGCGACGGGTGAGAGCGATGACGATTGCCGATGGCTGGCGGTCGATCGGCAGACCATAGCAAGGAAGAAGAACAAAAGTAAAAAAGAAAAGAAAAATTGGTTTATTTTTAGAAATTATTCCCGAGAGCAAAAAGCTACTTTTTTTTTAATTTCTTATTTTTGTTTCAAATTTATTCTTCAGCTACTTTTATATTCTAAAATATAAAAATAAGTTGACGTTTCCAAACGGATTTCTATTTTATTTTTTTTTTTTTTGGGGAATAAAAAAATAGAAATTGAGAGAAATAAAAACGTTACCATGCAGACCTATAAATGCCAAAACTTTTAAAAAGTATACTTAGGTATCACTTTTTTTTTAAAAATTGGACATTTAAGTATCAATTCCGACGAGGTTTGCCTGATAACCAACGCTATTTTATTACTAAAACTATCCATGTGGCTTGCTGGAATGTCTACTTAGTAATTCTTGTCCCAAAATGACGTTGTTTTGAGCTTATTTAGACACGTTAGCACCACGTGAATAAATCTTTTTTAAAGAAATATCACATCATTCAAAATTCTAGTCGAACATGTCACTCAGATTTGACTACAAATTCTCACCGTTGGCTCTTACGTGTCCTTTCCTCTCTCATTTTGGTATTTATGTGTCCACCTGTTATAAATTTTGATACTTGGGGCGTTCTTCTTCCAAGATTTGATTGACTAACTGATATTCAGCAAGAACTTGTGAAGCCCCAGTCTCAGCGATTTGCTCCTGTCGAGTTCTCACATCAAACAAAGATGTAGATTTATTGAATACGCCGTTTCTTGACGGTTTGAAGTTCATGAACAACGGGATCAATGCTCGCTTATGCTCCACGGATATTTGCGACATGAACGAGTCCGATGAGCTTGGCGCGTGCATGGTTCACGAGGTTACAAGATCGTTTGAAACAAGATTTCTGAGTTGCGTGATGGACATATCTTGTCACATACAAAAGCATGTGATCTACAACCAAATTATTAGTCCAAGGATTTTGACTCTTTATACTTTCCGAGAGGTGTTGGGGCTGCCTGTCCCATCGCCACGGTGTAAATTTGACCTAATTATGGGTTTTGAAGATAAGGGACTTCACTCATTTTAAAAGGGAAGATAAGGTGATATCTTTCCTTTTTCTTCTTTTCTACGACAAATTGAGGGGTTCGGTTGGATTTATTCAAGCAATTTCGAGATCAGTTGATGTTAGTAAATATCATGCAATTCGACAAAATTCGCCATAAATTTGGACTTAGCCATTTCATTGTCATACAAGAGAGAGAAGATATACAAAAAGAATAACATCATCAATTTCCGTTAGCTAAGTTAAATAGAGTTATCGGAATAATTTGATTAACAAATTTTAGAATTTGATTGTACTTTTTGTACATTTTATAATGTAATTATATTATCGCGACAAGTTTTAGCACTTTTAAGTGCATTTATTCTGTCTTTTCTTTTTCAACTTTTTGATTTGCTTTATTTCAATTTTGTGTATGCATAATTGACCCGTTTGAGCGCTGAAATTGCTGACCCTTGAAAAAGGAGTCGGGCCAAGTGGCCCCGCAAGGGTCAAGCCGGACCTACCCAACAAGACAAACGAGAAAAATAAAAAATAAAAATTGTGACCCAAAGGTGTGGCTGACAGAGTTTGAGATGACGTAGACCATATATACGCCTCATATCTCATGGACTTAGCTCGAAATTATAAATCACGCGAGAACTTATACGCACCACATTTACCATATGTATGAATTACATGTTACATGCCGACTGTTCTCATCACTATTAACAATAAAAGTCCATAAATTACAATAAAAAACCTTTAGTTTTACTATTAACCATATATGCGTAAATTTGGATAAGATTATATTCGGTATCCCGAGAACACTTAAGGTGGAATGGAATTGGATAGGCTATGATGGGATACTCCATGTACTCTTTGGCCCCAAGACAAATGGTAGGATGTGACTTATACGGGTGAAACAATAACGGAAATAGAATGAGAAAAATATTGAGAAAAGAGGGATAAAAGGTGGAATTCAGAAAAAAAAACATGAGAATTTTCCATAGTTACACGTAGGAAACCTAAAGATCGCACCAGTGTACTAAAGTAAGGTCGCATGTCCAAGTAGGTCTCTTCATTTCATAACTCTAACAATCATTAGCAGCAAATGCATAATCTCCATTCAAATTGACTATATGTCGAACAATACATTAATAAGAAATGGCCATCTAGGGTTCTTTACACAGACGGGTTCTCTATATAGGACGGACAAAAAAAAAAAAAATCCTCTTTTACAACTCTTAACGTTCATACTTTAAGAAACTTGTAGCATTGCAATTGCTCACTGGTGATTTCACACGAATAGAGGCCCCAAGACGAGACGACCAAGACGACCATACATCACAACAATACATGCAACTTTCCAAAAATGATGAGTTCATTCGTAGAGCTGGTTATGTAATCTTTTAACATATTATTTTGTCGAACATGGTTGTTTTGATGCGGCTTTCCTTGTATAGGTTCCCTCCCTTGACAAGAAAGATCTGTCCTCCTCCGCCTCTCCTTTCATCCTCCACCACAAGTGGATTCTCACGACAGAGATCCAAGAAGTGGAGCCACGAATGAAGAGACTGATCCCAGGAATTGAATATGAATATGAATTCAGCTTTAATCCCTCTCTCACCAATCAAGCACAACCGTCCATGGCATCCCTGGCGCTCTCTCTCAAGCTCCCAAACCCTCTCTCCTCATCATTCTCTCCTCATCATGCAGGCGCAGGGTCGTCCGCCAACTCAACGTCACATGCTCTCCTTTCACTCCTCACCGCCACCCGACTCCACAGCCACTCCTTGTCTTCTCCTCTCTCCCGCTTCTCCTCCAAGACTACTCCTTCGAACCCCACAAGGCCCACTTTCTCTGCAAATCCTACCGGTTCTTGGACGACCGTGAAGAAGACGACGACGGCGAAGAATTGGATGATTGCAGCTTCGGCGAAGCCGTGGCGCTGTTCAACAGGAGAGAGTACTACAAGTGCCACGACTTCCTCGAGGCGCTATGGAACAGAGCCGAAGAGCCGAGGAGGACTCTCGTTCACGGGATTCTGCAATGCGCCGTCGGGTTTCATCACCTCTTCAACCAGGTCCCTTTTTGGGTGTCAAAAGACCTTTTGGTTCTTATCTTTCTTTTCTGTGCGTGTGTTCATATTGACGCGAGGGAGATGATGTGATGGACAGAACCACAGAGGGGCGATGATGGAGTTGGGAGAGGGGCTTTGCAAGCTGAGGAAGATGGACTTCGAAGATGGTCCGTTTCATCAGTTCGAGAGGGAGGTTTCTGCGGCTCTGGACTTCATTTACCAAACTCAGATTGAACTGGCAGCCTGTGAGTGAATTCACCTCCACCATTCAAATTGAGGGTCAAGGGTTCTTGGCACGGCGGGGTTGACCGCCGCTTGCTCGTGGTAGTTTGATTGGGCCATTAGACCGAAAGAACAGACTTTGATTAAGCAGAGCGAGCCAGCGAAAGGACTAGATTTAAAAAGGAAAAAAAAAATTGCAGATGCAACATAAGCTAGAAGACAAGTTTAGCCCATAACGAGAGGTTCTTTTAGGATATACCACGAGAGCCACCAGACCATCCTACACACGACGGTCCACTTATATCCCAAGGGGTTCATACAAATTGTTGTATTCGCCTTCCTCGCTCAAAATCTGAGGTTCAATCCTCCATACTTCCACAACTTGCAGCTACCATCTCTTAGTTCATAGACTTGTCAGTCTCAACCCCACGCGATTTAGCTCGGTGCTTAATGAACTCCAGGCCATTAGACTGTATCACTAAACTTTTAATGTGCATCTTTCTTTTCTAGACTTCTCACGTCTTCTACTGTATACATGTTTCCGGGGGAAGATCTCCTTAAAGATGCAGGAAGAATGGAACAAATGAACAGATATTCTTTTGAACTTCCTGCAGGTACTGAGGAACTGTGTATTGCAATGGATAGATCAGAGAGATCCTACCAGCTTCTAGGGGGCTATGGTGCCGGGCAGAACCTGTATCGTCTAGAACTTGATCATGACGCGAAGATATACATTGTTTTCTGTCCGGAGAGAGACTATATGAAGACTGTGTCACCACCTCAGATTAAGCTTCCGACTCTAAATGCATCCGAAGAAGATTTTCTCAATTTCAGGTGAGTGCTTGTGACATTGCGGGAGAATAAGGAGACAAAAAGAAAGAGATGACAGTTAAGAGAGGGCTTGGAACCGGCAAAAAGAGTTGGGCATATTCTAACTTTTTGTGCACATCATTAGGTGCCTATAGATGCACGCCATCTAGATTGGTCTGAAGTACATGATTGAGGTCTTTACAACTTATTACACATCAAAAAGCATCTCTTCTGGGTCCATCAATCCTCTCATTTAAACGGGAAAGAGAGTGAGGACTCCATAAGGCTAATTTGTCAACATTTCTTTGATAAAATCAGTCGAATGGGAATGTCTTCTAAATAAATGAGTGGTACTTCTAAGCTTTGGGACATAAGTCTCCATGCCAATTGGCTTTGACTGTAAACGGTGGACTATTGAGAATTTTGGTATTTGATCAGCACCAACCAAACAATGACGCAAATAAGACTTGTCAAAACAATCAATTAGTAGCTTGAATTTCCCCTTCACAAAGCAGGATGAAGTTTATGATTATTACGTTTCACCAGCATATACTGTCGGAGGGCTAAAGAATAAGCAGAGCGAAGGACTGGGACAGAACCATGATTTAGTCACATAAGAAAACCAATTTCCAGATTGAGAGGACAAATGCTTGAGGGACCAAAGAAAAGCAATTCTTTTCCAATAAGCAACACTATCCACGGCTTAAAACTTTATGTTCCATGCTGATAAGTTATTTCTCCTTCCCACCATCAGCTACAGTAGAGCACATGAAACCTGCTTATGGAGTTCAAAAATTCCAGCAACAACATGATCAGAAAAATAAAATTGACATTTTAGCAGATCATAAAAGCAGATGATAGTAGTTCTTTGGGAAGATTTTATTGCCATAACATACTTGTGATTTCTACACCTCACGATCCTTATGGAATGTCGCTTAATTAAGAAATTTATTGAACCTATAACTGAAACACTCATTCCAAAAATATATGAATGTGGAGTGTGTAGAGAGAGAGAGAGAGAGAGAGAGAGAGAGAGAGAGAGAGAGAGAGAGAGACCTCGTAAAGCATTGTTCTCATCTATCTCAACATTGCACTACTATCTTCACGAGTAATTTTGACATCTTGTTTCTTCTGGTAGCTGAAGTAGATGAACTGAATAAGTATCTGGACAAGATGTTAAGGATCCCTGTTGGACAAAGATCATCTTGAGCAACATCTGTTACTGAACAGATCCGTAAGTTCAACATTGATACATTTGTAATTGGATTGACAAGGATACGAAAATGTCCAGAAGGGCACAACCGCTTGATTCCACCAGCCAAGGTAAATTTGGCCTGATTTTTGACCAGTCTAAGCTGCTGACTAGTATACTGAAACACAGACAGATCCCATATCAGCAAATGAGAGAGAAATGATGAGTTTATGAATAGAGATGCATAACATGCTGCGACGATGGGTTTTGATTACCTTGCTACGTAGGTAATGTTTCCAATCAAAGCAAGAAGGAACATCCATGGATTGAGTCCCTACAATCAGATAGAACTTTCAGCAATTATTATTTAAATCAACACATATTCAGTGTTCCTTGAGATGCAGCTAATCATAAGACAATGGAATTTTGACTGAAGCACAGTGTTTTCCTCCTTCAATGAGTATACGTGAATCTCCTGTGTTTTGGGGATTTTGGGATCTTCAATCCACAAATATGTACATGAAAGAGATGGGCAAGAAAAGGAAAATGCAAATGGTCAGTCCTCAACAGAAGTCAATCACAAATTGCTCGGGACCCTATCAGATGAACTTAATGAGTTCTTGGGTTCAATGTCACAAAATATTTAGAAACTACCATATGAATCAAAGATCTCACCTCAACTTTTCCCCTCCTGATCTGCAAAAAGTGCACAAAACACTGAACATTAGACTTACATCTCAACCTCGCATATCAATTAGAACAATTCTGATGATATGCAAATGTGGCTTCTCTTTTTCATCATAATAAATTAAGTACAAGACAGAAAACTTTCTGCCGCTAGTATATGCTGTATTAAGACAGAATGCAGCAGGATAGAGAGGAAGTATGCCTCATGCGGGCTAGGAAAGTGCATCCAACCATTTTAGACAAATAGCCAGGGTTACAATAATATAGAACTTCATAAATTTGTAAACAGACGTGTATATCTCACATTTAAGCAAATCTGAGGAAGCCTTCCCCCCATGTAAATAGCTGCCATTGCCCAACCGAGGAAAGTACCAACTCCACTATTTCCGGCAAAACCATTTTCTTGAAGCATCCCATCATTAACCTGATACCATTGACCAATCATACATGTGACATTGAAAAATCCCTATGCAAGAAGAAATAGTCAAGACAGTTCATTCTTTTTTAAGCACTCCTTGTGCAAGGTTACTTTTGCCTTCCTTTTACATGGACATTCTCGATTGATCTAAGTGCATCCTTTTTCATCAGAATGAGAGCTAAACTATCTTGATTGGTAAAGCAAAAACAGAATCCATCAAATGATCAACAATAAGTGAAACAACACAGAATGGAACTATGTCAAACCATGTGAATAAAGATCTGACATTGTCAATGGAACAAAATGTCGCTATGAATAGGCTTTTGATAGCTAATCATGGATTAGGCTTTCCACCCATCAATTGCTGATACAGCAGTGGACTTTAGATTTTGTAGTGCCCTACAGGCTTACTGGACAGAAGATCTAAAAATTAAATTCACCTGCAAAAGCTTTCTTCCAACTTGCATGATGCGTCCACTGTGTTTCCTGGAAACAGAACTTGCTCTGTCTTTAACTGGCTTTGGGAGATTGAAAGTGCCAAAAAACATAACTAGAGAGACCTGCAGTAAACTAAGTCAATAAATGAATTTTAACTGCTGATGAACATCACATCAGTATAATACCAAAGGTGTGGGAAGAGTATACCAGACACAGCATGTTTTTGGTCTTCGGGGATGGTGTAGATTGTTCTGACGAATCTCCAGCAAGCAATGGCTCTTCAAATGTACCTTGATTATCAGCATTTTTGGGACTCATCCTTTGTGGAAAACAAGATCCTGCTATTGGTGTATGGCTACTTGAAAAAGATCTTGCTGATCTGAAACATACAACTATTATCTGTCATAGTTGCATAAGACAACCCTTATTGCCTTGGGGCAATTTCATTCGCTGTCAAAAATTGTGCTTTCTCTTGCACTAGAGAACATTGCCACTATATTCCAAAAAGACTAGCAACTTTCAAGCAAAAAAGATGAAAAATCTTCAGCCAGAGCGGCAATCTAGAGTTGCAAAATTGTTACCATCAGGTTTAAAACAATTGCAATGCAGAAGAGGACTATTCTCCAATGATGAAAGAGATAATGCCAAAACAATAACAGACAATAAGAATAGAGCTCTATTCTTTTAGCAAACGTCCCTTTCTATATGATAAAAGTGTGAGAATATCTAATGATCAAAGCCAGTGATAATTTTTTTATTCCAGAACTACTCCACAACAGCACATTAGTTTATCTTTTGACCATTTAGACAAATGCATGATACCTTATCATACTCCGAAAGTACTAGTGATAGCCAAAATGAAAGTTGAATGATTGTATCAGCCACAGCTCTTGAAGGAAACATTCTCCGAGCTTAGTTAGGTCATTAATATCCCTATTTCTTGCAGCCAACTCTCTGATTAGCATTTTCATCATTCTTTTTATTTTATACTCATGTGCTCTCAAATGTGAAAGAATCTTAAATTATATGGAACTAACCCAACAAACTTCAAATTGAGCAAATAGTGGATGCTTGAAAGAGAAGCCAGGCAGAAATTCAGATGATAGAGAAATTTGGAGAAAGAGATTTAAGTACGCATAATATAATCCTTGCTGATGTGAAGCATTTGTTGGAAGTGCTGGAAGAGGAATTGGTGAGCTCAAAACACTTTGTCTATCAATGGTGTCAGACCCATTTTGCAATCTCTCAGAGCTGTTGTGTTGTTTCACACTGTCTTTGTGAATGCTTAGTCTATCATTTCCCGCTGATTCAATCTCATTAGGCTTGGGACCCTAAATTTTACACCAGAGGCAATAGTAGATTGAGTGTGTGCAAAAAAGAAGAGAAAAACTGTAACATCTGGCAGTAATTCCACGGCAAACCATCTGTGATGGTCATTAGAAAAATAAGTCATTGTCAAATGGGAACCTCTAATATACTAGACCATTTGGGCAAGGAATGAGCTGTGATAAGTTGATAAGCTTCTTTCCCTAATACCTGCTATGATATTAAGATGAGCAGCACAATCGTTGGTCAAGAAAAATCCATTGGCCATTGATTCTCATTTAAATCTGCATGCATCATCCAGTTCTGAGACAACAGAGTAATTGAAAATGGATGGACCTAGACAACTTAGGACGGCAGATAATTCTTAAAGTCTGAATAGTTGTCTTAGAAAGGAGGCTACTAGAAACAGATAGAAAAAGATAAGAATATGTGAAAAAATTTTAGATAATTTTAATAAAACTACAGATCATTGAAGAGAAAATCTGCCTCCCTGAATTCTATCTCAAAGATATCCTTGAATAGATTATATTTTTGTGGAAAAAAACAACTAATTTCCAAGCAGGAAGAGTTGGTTCCGTAATTCCAGCAGAATATGCAGTTCCAATATGATCTTCGAAAGACAAGGGGTAGTCTGAAATTTATGCAAAGAGTTAGCAAGAAAAAAGTATTTTCATGTTATTACCTTGCAGAATGGCCGCCTGTACTTCAACCGAGGGTAGATGTGACCATAGTATACCGTTTGCCCAAAGATAGCCCATGTAGCGATAGTATACAGCTGCACATTGTATGACGTGAATAAAATTGTCTCACCCATTTCCAGCAATATGGGAAAAAAAATTGACAGAAAAGAACTGATCGTGAACAAAAGAATAGGCTTGAATCTCAGACCACTGCCATGTAGTATTGTGTCGGAAGCTGCAAAAGCAAGCAAAAATGTCATGCTGGTAAACAAGCAAAGGTGGTTAATGCCTTTGAACAAGAATAGTGATATTTAGGGGTTCACCAGTTTACACTTCCACATATTGCTAGAAGTTATCACACAAACCACATGTTATATGTCCTCGATGACTTTGGTTAAAAGCATTGTTGAGAAGAGCAGATAAAACATAAGACAATAAAAACTCACCGTGGCAGGTTCCAGCATGCAGCCAAAAAGGTTGAACAAATCCCTGTATTATAAGATGGGGATATAGAACGAATCAACACAGTATATTCATGCCTCGATGCACCAAGAAGGTGAATATAGAATTAACCAAGTAAGAATTTTCGTGCCACGATGCACCAAAAAGCAAGTACTGGAATGAAGTTTCTCTAGCGAGTGTCATAGCCCATCAATGAAGGATTTTAAGCCGAAAGAACAGAGAATACTGAATCGGCACAACCTTTGCTGAAACTAGCGTAAATTAGAACATTATTTCGTGGAGAATGAATGCAGTAAGCTTATCAACTCGATGTAGATACTTCCACTGAGAATGGTTTAGATGGATCGGGACATCTATCATCACAAAAATCCTGAAGGAGATTTTACAATCTCATGGCCTATATAATGAGTTCAAAATATTTTTCTCCCAAATTCATTGAAACAAAGTAGAAAAGCCCGACCCGCAAGCTGCTGTTAGGCAGTAGGGATTTTGACATTTGCTACAACAGTCCTCTTTCAGGCAAGAGTAGAGAGACAATCACCAAAAACATTCGAAAACATGTAGCAACGTTTGTGCACATGATGAGAAAGCATGGTTGGTACCATCAAGAAACTATACTCCGAAGAGGCATTTTTAGATTACCCAAGTATCCATGTCGTCAGGAAAGCAAGGGAAAGACCCTCCGCGGATTTCAGCTTGTAATTCGTGACGATCTGCGGTATCTCGGCAACGCCCCAGCTGACGACACTGACCACGCCCAAGGACAGAGATATCCCGTCCTTCGTGCTGCATAGGCAGTACTGCATATGCTCTCTAAACCACTGCGCGCAATGCCGACCGGCCGGGCACTGAGGCACGTCGCGGCGGAGCAGTCCCATCGCATCCGAATAACGTGCGGTCGACTCGATCTGGGCACGAGGAGAAGATGGCATATATATCAAGGGGAATGTAAAGAGGGAAAGATACGGAGCCATATATCAAGGGCGCATAAGATTGACTACATAAAAAGGGAAACCGTATTTTTCCCTCCAACCGAAGATGGAAACCGAATCGCCACCCACCCCGTCCGTCCCCGAAAACGAACTGCCCAGCAAAACCAGGCATCCGGCATCGGCGTCGCGACGGAGAAGGGTAACTCAAAAGACGAAGGGAAAAAAGAAAAAAGAAAAAGAGGCGCATGCAAAGCCGGCGGCGCTGTATCTTTCTCGACGGAAACCACCGTCGCCGCTGTCGAAGAGACGAAAAGGATCAGCTTCGAGGGGCGACGTCATCGGAGTGTTTTCCAAACTGAAACTGTACTTAACCAGTGAAGGACGACACGCGACGGGATGGCCGGAGGACGCGGGTTCGGGAGGTGATTGAAAGGGAGAAGGAAGGAAGGAAGAGAAGTTGAACATGTAGTATGACCCCAAAAGAAGAAGAAGAAGAAGAAGAAGAAGAAGAAGAAGAAGAAGAAGTTGAACATGTAGAGAGAGGCGCGATCATACCTCTGAAACTCAGATATGGCGAACGGCGGCGCCCGCGGCGGGAGCTCGACGGAGGGGCGGAAGTGCGTTCGCGGCGAGCCGAGCGAGGGAGGGAGGTCGTCTGCTTCCTTTTACGTGAACAGAGTCATGCGAGGTCGCCGTTTACAAGTGGCCGCGTCGACTCCGCTGATGACGTAATGAGAAAATAGGCCTCACGCCCTAAAAAGCCCTCTACGTTTAGCTCTTATTACGACTCTACTTTCAATTTTTTTTTTTGTCACATAGAAAAACCCCCAATTTTAAGTTCAATCTCAATTTCACCTTAATTTTTTTTTTCATCTCATAAAAAACCATCAATTTTAGATTTAGTATCAATTCTATCATAAATTTTTCTGTCTCGTAAAAAAGTCCAAGCTATAGGTCCATTTTCAATTTTACCCTACATATTTGTTCATTGAAATATTTACAAAATTTAATTAAGTCCAAAATCTGCCTTTATTAACCCTTAGTCAAAATCGCTCCAAGGGATTTTGAGCTTAAACTTCGATCTTTCATGCTTGGGAATGTTTTGTCTCTAGTGGTTGGAGAGCTTGCGATTGAAATGCTCCAACAGCTCCTGCTTGGGAGTTTTTTTATCACTCAATTTTAGACAAGAAATTAAGAAAGAGGATTAATGGGGCAGTCTTGTGACTCAAATAAAAGTTTATGGTTTTTTACAAGACTGTAAAACTTTAGGGTAAATTTAGGAGAAGACTTTAAGTTGGGGGTTTTTCATAGGACAGAAAAACGTTTAGAGTAAAATCGAGATAAGACTTAAAGTTAAGGATTTTTTATGGGATAAAAAAATTTATGGTAAGATTAGGATTAGACCTAAAGATGGAGTTTTTTAAGGTATTATCAATTTACCAAGGCGGTTCCCACATCCTTATTTCCCTTAAAGCCCAAATCAAGATTTTTTTGTCCTTTTTCATACGTTGTGCTAACTACTAATCTTGAGATTTTAAATGCTGATCACATACTATTGTGGTCACGCACTTCTTTTATGACGGATCTTTTTTGTAGCTCCTGAAGGGCTGGCATGATAACGCTACTTAAATGACGGCATTTCATTGTCATTAAAGGTGCTTGGACCTGTGCTTGGACCTAATTTTAACTTCCAAAAGGCTAATATCGATCTTGTCGCGACCTACCCCTCGGGGGGAGGGAGCAGGTTTAGGGGTATTGCCTAAAAGACGGACCTAAGGCCCATGATTAGGCGCGAGCTCTCCCAAGCCCATACCCCGCGTGACGTTGGGATATTCTTAAGAAAATTTGTGCAAAAGGAGTCGCCACTAGCCTATTGGGGTCGGCTAGAAACCAAGTGAGACATGGGAGCTTGCCTCACTTCCTACGCAACCAGAGAGTCTAGGATCGGGGACTTGATTACACTAATTGACCAATTAGTGCCCTTTCGGTACCTAATCTTGTTCATTTTAACAAAATGATTTTTTATCGGGCTTTAGATTGATTTCATACCTATCCACTAACATAGGAGGTGAGCATACAAGTGCACAATCAATAAAGTAATAATTATAACTACCAAGATCTTAATTACAGTAAAATTAACACATACCACTAAGCAATTGCAAACATACTTAAACAGGTGAATTAAACATGCAATATAATCAATATACAAGCAATTTAAGGCCTAAATATGCTATAAATGCAATACATGGCCATTCCTAAACAAAACCTACATTTTTGGATTTTCGAAATTTTTTAATTTTTTAATTTAATTAATTTTTTTAATTTTTTTTTTAATTTTTTTAATTTTTTTAATTTTTTAAAGGATTTTCGATTTTTTTAATTTAATTAATTTTTTTAAAAAAATAATAATAAATAAAATAAAATGGGCGAACCTAGTTGGATTCGATTTGACCCGACTTGCCGGTTCGGTTTGCCGGCAGTCAGTCGGGTCCGGTCGCAGACCGGACCCGGGTTCGGTCCGGCTGGGAGACGGGCTGATCGGCCCGCTCAGAAAAGGGCAAGGCCCAATTGGGCCTTCAATTAAATTCGGATTGGGCCTAACCAGCAGGCCCAACCTAGTCTAAGTTTTTTTTTTTTTTAAAATGAGGCCCACAAGCCCTATACACTAAAACAGCCCAAAACGAAGCCCATTCCTCTTTTTTTACTCTTTTTTTTTTTTTTTTATCTTTTTGTGCTTTTGTCTTTTTTCTTTTTTTCTTTTTTTAGTCGTCTTCCCCGGGGTCTCCTCTCCCGCAGCCGCGACACGCCGAAACTCCTGCATCTCCTCCACCGGTCCGACGCCGGCAACACCGCGAACGCTGGCGGCCCTGAGGAAGGTCGCCGGACCACTATCGCTCACCGGTCGTCCTCTCGACCGGCGTCGACCCTCGCCGGCTACCTACCGCAGCCGCAACACGCCGAAGCTCCTGCATCTCCTCCACCGGTCCGACGCCGGCAACACCGCGAACGCTGGCGGCCCTGAGGAAGGTCGCCGGACCACTATCGCTCACCGGTCGTCCTCTCAACCGGCGTCGACCCTCGCCGGCTACCTATTCCGGCAAAAAACTACCCTATTTCCGACGGAACGGGTCGTCGACTTCAATACATGCCAAATCTCGCGCAAACCGTTTAGAAACGCAACAAATACAGACAGAGCAACAAGGATTCAGCAAACACAGGAGCAAAAACGGGTGGGTCCGGCGTTAAAACGTGAGCTACTCCTCGGTTTTCTCTGAGGAATTTTATCGAACACGTGGTATGCACTACCAAACTCGAAGGATTCCGCTCTACCGAACGCCGATCATGCTTCGGGGGTCTTGAAATATGACATAAGAGGACACGGGAGCAAAGTGCAAAGGCGACGTGGACCGGAGCTCACGAGAACCGGTCGACCGTGAGCTCCGGCCCGCGTTTCCGGAAACGAGATCGCAGGGTTCGGGAGACCTACCTCGTCCGGTGATGGGCCACGGCGGACAACGGCCGGCGAACAAACTTCCGGCGACGACGGGCTGCTGCCTCGAGCTTCCTGCCTCCGGTTCAGCCTCCTCACTCCTCGGTATTTCTCTCTCGCTTCCTCTCGCCTCTCCGTTCTGTTTCTTCTCGTGCTTCTTTGGCTCGAGGATACGGTGTCGGTCGGCGGCTCACCGGCGGTGGCTGGACGGCGCCGATCGACGACGATGGTGGCCTTTGCTCGCCTCTTCCTCTCTCGTATTTTTCTCTTGGTCTTTTCTTTTTTTCGTTTTTTCTGCTTTCCTCTATTTGCTGCCCTCATTCCATCTTATACTCCTATCTTTTCTTTTACTCTAGGTATTCCGAGCGAAGACCTCCTACCGCGCCAGCTGGTCGATCGATCTGCTTCCCCGACCCGCGGATCGTGCCGAAAGCCCTGCCATGCCGATCTTCTGCCTTGCCTCCTCTTTTCTTCCCGTTTCTTTCCTTTTTTGCTCCTCTTTTCTGCGCAGAACTTGCGCGAAGACTACGGCCGAGCCCATTGCGGGTCGGCTGCTCCCGACCCGCGGATCATGCCGCGCCCCGCTACACCGATCCTCTCGCTTCTCTTCTCGTTCTTTGTCTTGCTTTTTTCTTTCCGTCTCCGGCTCTCGCTTTTTGCCGGTTGTGCAGGTCGTGCGAAGACTGAAGGAGGGAGAAGACCAGATGCGGGCCGGGCCGAAAAAGAAAAGAGGTTGGGCCGGCCTAGCACGCGGGAGGAAAAGAAAAGGAGAGATGGGTCGGGCCATAGCCGGATCCAGCCCGACCCGACCATATTCTTTTTCGTTCGTTTTTTTTATTTATTAAAGAATATTAATTAATTTTTGTGATTAATTCCTAATCTCTAATGCTACTTTAAATTAATTAACTTATGTGAAATTTAGGTGTTAACAGCTGCCCCTCTTTGAATGTAGCCTCGAAGAGGTTGCGATCAAAGACAAAAGACACCTAAATTATTTTGGCGAAAGAGAGACCCTAAGTGTATATGCACGTATCAAGTCGATGGAAAGGACTCATAACTATGAAAGCGCGTCTTGTCAATAAGAGGAAGAAAGACTCCGGGCTACAGAAAGCCCACCGGGTCATAAGAATGGGGTTGAAGGACTCCGGGCTACGGAAAGCCCACCGGGTCATAAGAAGAGGGTTGAAGGACTCCGGGCTACGGAAAGCCCACCGGGTCATAAGAAGGGGATTGAAGGACTCCGGGCTACGGAAAGCCCACCGGGTCATAAGAAGAGGGTTGAAGGACTCCGGGCTACGGAAAGCCCACCGGGTCATAAGGATGGGATTGAAGGACTCCGGGCTACGGAAAGCCCACCGGGTCATAAGAAGGGGATTGAAGGACTCCGGGCTACGGAAAGCCCACCGGGTCATAAGAATGGGGAGAAGGAGGACTCCGGGCTACAGAAGCCCACCGGGTCCTGAGAAAATGACATGGTTTAAGGTTGACCATGAACCTTTGGAGATGGCATGGTTTAAGGCTAACCATGAACCCTTGATTTTTAGGGAGGCACTCGCTAACCCCTTTAAAAACTGCATGGCTTCACTGAGGAATCCTATCAAACTCAACTTGAGTGAATGTCATTAGAGACGTCATCAAAAGACGTATTGGCAATATTGTAGCATTAATTGAACAAGCTAATCAAGCTAAGTCCGACTGTTTTGGAAAAAACATTTGATTTCAATCGGCATCATGTGGCGCAAAATTGTCATATTGCTTGTGGATATATCATTAATCATCAAATTCTCTAGGAGTCAAGTTCTTATCAAGACGATCACGACTTGTGAACAAGGTTCATTAAGCATGCCAAACTAGAGCTTCTTAGTCAGAAAGGGCTTCTCACGCACTTTCAATAAAATGGCTGCTTGATCCCATCCATTCATGTGAGAGATAACTGGTTGCTAAGGGTATCTCACATAACCCAGATCAAAGGCTTTCAGAAACATTCGCGATGAGCACAGTATGATCGATCAAAAAGGTCTTTTGAAAAAGCCGCAATATAGGCTCGTTTAGGGCTTACATGAAGGAATTATTGCTTTGAGGCCAATAGGGGAACACTTGTTGCTATCTTCGTCGGGTTTACAAGTCGAGAACTTGAAAGATAAGACAAGATATGATTACTTCCACTTCTTCAAGCAATAGTTTCTTTGTGGCATTCTCATTTTCACTCGAACCATCCCAATCAGAAAAGACTTCGGAAGAGGGTTGTAACGTTGGCTCGGGAAAGGCTTGAAAGGCTTAACATTTTCAAAGGGGTTTTTAAGAGTCGGTGATCATCATAGCATCATGACCGTGTCATTCGATCTTTTGAAGTCACTTGGCTTTTGAAGTAGAGCGCATCTCGAAAGACCCTTGATTAACCATTTCTGTATGGAGGTTTGCTCTTCTCTAATTTCCTTTGCACTTGCGATGATTTTTTTTTACTCAGACACTTGGACTTTGATAATTTTTTTCACATAAGATGCAGCCTTTTTTTTTTTTTTTTTTTTTTTTGGGCATTGACCTTGCTTTTACCAGGTACACTTCTTTTTCATGCCCCCTAATTTGTCGAACTTTGTTTTTTTTTTTTTTTGAACTTTTATAGCTCTTATGACTTTCGAGATATTTTTCACATTTTCTTGTGACTGTCAATTGTGTTTGGTCAATTCTCATGCCTTGCCCCAGTGAAGGGAGATGATCACCGCTCGAGGTTCAGAAATGAATAATCAGGCCCAAATTGGTTAAAACAATGGATATCAGTGTTTGGGTAGAGAAGGAAATGCTCTTCTTTACTTTGGGATGAGTCAAGGTCTACTGAGAATTCCTTTGAAGCTATCACCAGAAGATTAATGCAAGTGAAAGTAATAGAATCTTTCTCAATCTTTCGTTCTACAACATGATCATAACCTCCTATGCTGCCCTAATGTAGGGTTGTTTTTTATAATGGTACTTTGAAGTATCATTTTTTTTTAGCCCCAAGTGATAACAGGAGATTAGTGCAATGCTTGGGATTGATGAAGGGAACGCCTTTATCATTTCGATCTTTGTGCTCAATGCGAATGAATCATTCGTCCTAAGAGAAGGTCGATTTTCACTCAACTCTCAAAAGTGTCTGGAGGATGTGTCTGGTAATGGGCTTGCCTTTCTTCATCCTAAGTACTTCTTGTTTGGCATGGTTAACCTTTCACTCTTTTGCCCAAATAAAGTGATTTTTACGAGCCATTTGCTTGATGGTCGCAGACGTGAAGCGTGCATAGTGACACCAAAGAATAGGTCATGCGAATCATGTCATGCATTTTTGTTTTTGTCCTTATTCTTTTGTTTGTTTGTTTTGCCCCCCTTTTTTATTGTCTCAACTTACCTCTCAAAAGAGACATTCAACATGTTGTGCGAAGACTTGATGGATTCTTGAGTTGGTTCTTTCCCCTGCCATTTCCTCGTTCGACGGTAGGATGTCTGAAACACAAATAGATATGCGTGTATGCAACATATGCATGATATCTACAATGCTATGCATGATGCTATGCGACTTGAATTGTGCATGAAGTGGCCCCTCGGCCTTGATTTCATTCATGGAAAATACTTCTTAACTGCATCAGCGTTTACAAGTCTAGGCAATTCACTGCCATCCATTTCAACTAAAATCATGGCACCACCAGGAAGAATCTTCTTAATAACATACGGTCCTTCGTAATTCGGGGTGAATTTGCCACGAGGATCTGGTATGATCGGAAGCACCTTCCTCAACACCAAGTCATTGACTTCGAAGTGTCTGGGACGAACCTTTCGGTTAAAGGCTTTTGCGACTCGTCTCTGATAGCACTGACCATGACACATAGCTTGCAATCTCTTCTCATCGATCATGTTTAACTGCTCATGCCTCTGTTGCATCCACTCGCCTCATCAAGCGTAGATTGAGAAAGGATCCTTAAAGAAGGGACTTCAACTTCAACAGGCAAGACTGCCTCCATCCCGTATACGAGTGAGAAAGGAGTTGCCCCTGTGGAGGTGCGAATAGAAGTTCGGTACGCCATTAGTGCGTAAGGGAGCCTATCATGCCAATCACGATAATTTTCAGCGGTCTTTGATAAGATTTTCTTTATATTCTTGTTTGCTGCCTCCACCGCTCCATTCATCTGAGGACGGTACGGTGACGAGTTCAGGTGCTTAATTCGAAACTCACTAAACAAACCATCTACGACTTTGTTATTCAAATTAGTGCCGTTGTCGGTAATGATCGCCTCCGGCACCCCGTAACGAGCGATAATGTCACGACGAATGAACTTTGCCACATTCTTGGCAGTAACATTAACATACGAGTTGGCCTCGATCCACTTGGTAAAATAATCTATCGCCACCAAGATAAATCGATGCCCATTTGAAGCTTTGGGGTTAATGGGCCCGATCACGTCAATTCCCCACATTGAAAAGGGCCAGGGTTGAGACATTTGGTGAAGTTCAATTGGAGGGGCATTTATCCTGTCTCCATAAATTTGGCACTAGTGACACCGTCGTACGTGTTGAATGCAGTCAGACTCTATGGTCAGCCAATAATAACCGAGTCGCATGATCTTTCTCACCAAGAAGTGTCCATTCATATGGGGGCCGCACTCCCCTTCGTGTATCTCTTTCATCAAACGATCAGCTTCTTCAGCATCAACACACCTTAGCAATGTTGAGTCAAAGGACCTTTTGTAGAGGACATCTCCACTGGTGAAGAATTTCGATGCCAGCTTTATCAAATGCTTTCGTCCGTCGCTTCGCTTCCTTCGGGAATTCACCCTTCGCAGATACTTCAAGATGTCGTGATACCAAGGTTGTCCATCTGGTTCCTCCTTAACCATCATACAATAAGCCGGGCGCCGAAGGATTTCGATTCTCAGTGGTTCAATGTCCAAGCCTCCAATTACTTGCAACATCGAAGACAAGGTAGCTAGGGCATCAGCGAACTGATTTTGAGACCTTGGTAAGTATTCGAATGATATTTCTTGGAATTCTTCCGTCAATTCTCCTAGGAACTCATGATACGGAATTAATTTAGAATCATGTGTTTGCCATTTGCCTTCAGTCTGTAAGATGATAAGGGTTGAATCGCCATAAACTTGCAGCTTCCGAATTTTCATATCGACGGCGGCTTGGAGGCCAAGAACGCATGCTTCGTATTCAGCAATGTTATTCGTGCAAGGGAACGTCAATTTAGCAGCGACGGGGTAATGTTGTCCATCCGGAGAGATAAGAACTGCCCCAGTACCTGACCCGGCTAAGTTAACCGCACCATCAAAGTACATCGTCCATTTGTCGCTTGATACAAGTAAAATTCGCTCTTCTGCATCATTATCCTCATCAGATGCTCTGGACCTCTCGGAATTTTCTGCCAACATGTCTGCTATGGCTCGACCTTTAACAGACTTTTGTCCCAAGCTTTGAACATCAAACTCAGAAATTAAGATTTGCCATTTGGCTAACTTCCCAACCAAAGCCGGCTTTTCTAAGAGATACCGATAGGATCGTTTTTCGTCACCAACAAGATTCGGTGATGAAGTGTATACTTTGCCGTAGCCCGTGCAAGACCCAAATTAAAGCCACGCAAGTTCTCTCAACTTCCGTATAGTTCATCTCGGAAACAGTGAACTTCTTGCTCAAGTAGTATATTGCGCATTCTCTCCCATCATTTGGTCTCTTCTGGGCTAACATAGCTCCCAATGACTCGTCATATATGGTTAAGTACAAAATCAGGGGAATTTTGGGGAGTGGGGGCACTAAGACTGGTGCATGAATGAGATAATGTTTTATCCTCTCAAAGGCACCCCGGCACTCGGCGTTCCACTCGATCTTTGCATTCTTTTTCATGAGCTTGAAGAATGGCTTCGCCGTTTCAGACAACTGACAAATGAATCTCGCCACATAATTAAGTCGTCCCATTAGGCTGCGGACTTCTTTGATGGTAGTTGGGGGTCGTAAGTCGCAAATGGCTTTAACTTTCGACGGATCAATCTCTATGCCCCTTTTACTAACCATGAATCCTAATAGTTTCCCAGATTTCGCTCCAAAAACGCATTTTGCGGGATTGAGGCGCAACTTGAACTTCCGAAGACGTTCAAACAACCTTCGCAAGACTTTAACATGATCTTCACCACGTCTCGATTTCGCAATCATGTCGTCGACGTATACTTCGATTTCCTTGTGCATCATGTCATGGAATAACGTGACCATGGCCCTCTGATACGTTGCCCCAGCATTCTTTAGACCAAAAGGCATCACTTTGTAGCAGAAAGTTCCCCAAGGAGTTATGAATGATGTCTTGCTTCTGTCTTCCTCCTTCATACGAATTTGGTTATATCCGGAAAAGCCATCCATGAAGGAGAATAACTCAAATCCCGCTGTACTATCAACTAAAACATCGATATGTGGGAGCGGAAAGTCGTCCTTGGGACTTGCTCGATTCAAGTCGCGATAGTCAACACACACCCTGATTCGTCCATCTTTCTTCATTACGGGCACGATATTTGCTACCCAATCAGGGTAACGAGTCACTTCAATAAAGTCTACTTTTAGTAGTTTCATCACTTCTTCTTCAATCTTCTTGGACAACTCTGGTTTAGTTCTCCTGAGTCTTTGCTTCTTGGGTGGCATATTGGGGTCCGTTGGTAAAGCATGTTCCACAATTTCAGGATCCAATCCCGGCATGTCGGCATATGTCCAGGCGAACACATCCTGATACTCTCTCAGAAGATTAGTCATCCTTTCTGCCTCTGATTCTGAGAGACAGGCTCCGATCTTTACCTCCTTAACATTCTCTGCATCACCCAGATTTATGGTGATTGTTTGCTCTTCAGTCAACGGCTTCGATTCTTCGTGTCGATTCCACTCGCGCTCGATCCCCTTCTGATCATCGTCATCCGTGTTATCAGAACCTGAGGGACTTTCTTCATGCACATCTGAGTCACATGCGTCCTTATCATGATTATGCATAATGTAATGCCTGAGATGCGATGAAATGAGTTAGAGTAATGTCGACAACAAAGACGATGCATGTTGTTTTCGAAAAAAATTGGAAGTATTTTTGTAAAAATTTCAAGAACTCGTCCTCATATTCTCGGATTTCCTCGTTCTTGCAAAACAATCAAATAAGGGAGCATGTGGAGGCCTAGGCCTCAGCGACCATCATAGGGCTAGTTTGATGTACTTCCACATGTCCTTAATAAAACATGTGTCTATTTTATTGAATGAAGAAAGATAAGGCCGTATTTTAACACACACCACGACCAACGGCTCAAGATCGGGGTTGACCAAAGTTCACGTTACAAATGACAAAAACAAGAAATAAAGAAAGGAAAACTACAAGATCCCGCGTAGGGGATAAGACATAAAACGAAATACTAGACTAAACAAGAGCTGCCCTACTCTGGAGGGACAGCCATGACTTCAGAGGACTCGGCTTCTTCACACGCCAGGATGGCGCATATGACATCCTCCTCGAATAGCTCGGTCACACCATAGATATTCTCCTCTTCCTCGAACAACATCCTTGGGGGTCCTGGAAACGTCTCCTCCAGCAGCAGGGAAAACGGGCTTTGATGGCCCTCGTCCTCTTCAGTCTGGGCAATGCGTTCACTCTGGTCTCTGTACCCGCCTCGGCCTCCTTGGCCACCTCGGCCACCTCGGCCTCTATATCTTCCACGGCTTCCTCGGTTGTTGTGGCCTCCCCGCTTCTCGATATATCCCAAGCCTCTTCTTTTGAAGTTTTTACGAGCTTCAATTGGTTTTCGCACACCCTGGCCATGCGATCCAAGACCCTCCGCGGGATTATATCCGCTTGCCAGCATGATTTTTCCCACAGCTATAGCTGGCCTAGATAATTCGGGAGCCCTTGTAAAAGAGCCTGTAGGCACATGAATCACAGACACCAGCTCTAATGTTTGAAAGCTGGATTCCTCAGTACATTCGGGCTCCACATAAGGGATTGCTGTCTCGTGGTAGATCTTGAAGTCAGACTCTCCATGGACTGTGACAAGCCTATTGTCCACCACAAACCGTACTTTCTGATGAAGGCTGGAGGCAACAGCACCTGCCGTGTGAATCCATGGCCTCCCTAGTAGAAAATTAAAAGCGCTTGGTATATCTAGCACTTGGAACGGGATTTGGAAAAGTACAGGGCCAATCAGCAGCTCAAGTTCAATTTCCCCTATCACCTCCTTCTTCATCCCGTCAAAAGCCCGCACAGCTTGACTTGCCGCATGAATTCTTCCAAGATCAACGCCAAGACGGTGGAGCGTAGCCAACAGGCATATATTGAGTGCCGAACCATTATCGATCAACACTCTGCAAACAAGAGTGCTCTCATGCTTCACCGAAATGTGTAGCGCTTTGGTATGATTAGGGCCCTCAGGGGGGAGATCTTCATCAGTAAAGGAGATTTGGTCTTTTAGTAGAATGGCCCCAACAAACTCCTCCAATTGGACTTCATCGATTGTTTCGGGTACGTGCACCTCATTGAGGACCTTCAGCAAGATGTCCCTGTGCTTCTCGGAGGATTTCAACAACTCTAGGAGGGAGATTTGGGCTGGCAACTTCCGCAGTTGATCTACCACATTGAACTCGCTAGATTTTACTATGGCCAGGAATTGCTTCGCCTCCTCCTCGGTCACGGCCTTCTTTTCTATTCCTTTATCAGGGGCGTAACAGCGGCCTGATCGCGTGACAGTGTCCACCTCAGTTGTTCCGTAGTCCCAAGGTACAGCTTTGGGATCGAATTTGGGAGGATTCTCCAACACTATCACTCCATCTTTCTCCCAAGGTGGCAATTCTATCGTGACTGGCGTTGCGTTCCCTCCCGTGACTTCAATTGCCGACATCTCTTTGGCCATAAGGTCGATCACCGTGGGTTCAGTGATTTCCATCTTGATATCATCAACGGGCTCCTCATCAGGTAGTTCAATCACTATTGGGGTTATCATAGCTATCACCCCTTCCTCATACAAAGCTGGGGTTTTCGAAATTCCAGGCATAACCTTCTTTGCCCGAGATATACAAGCAAACTTACAGAAAGAAGAGCGGAATGATGATGGCATTATCATGGACACAACCCCCTCCTCCTCTTCTCCGCGTCGGATTACCCCCATGGCTACCATCTTGCGTACGCGGTTCAACTTCTCTTCTGGAGTCACATCATCCTGTCCTTCATAATATCCCGCCAGCACTAAGGAGTTGTACAACCTGGAAGCATCCACCACTAGAGACTGTTGGCTCGCCCGCGTCTCCTCAGAAATTGAGTTTACTCCCCCTGCATGATTTGGTAGAGGGTTCTGTTGCACATTAGGTTGGGCCTCCTTGAAAGTCAAGATCTTCTTGTCTAGAAGTTGTTGAACTTTATATCTCAGTACGTTGCAATCATCTACATCATGCCCCCTCTCTCCCATGTGGTATTCGCAGGTCTTGTTCATATCGAACCCGGCGAACCTTGGGGGATTGTCTCTTGGTACTTCCTTCGCGACCATCCTCTTTTCGAGGAGCATGGGCAACAGCTTTGACAGCGGGCGCGGCAATGGAGAAAAATCCTTTCGAAAAGGCCTCTTGACGTTATCATATGCTCGTGACGAACTACCTTGGATCACTATGGGCTTATGCGTAGGTGTTGAGGACGGTCGAGGGAAAGGCGGCTCCTGCACAAGTGCTACTTCAACTGCGGCTTCCTTATCTTTTCTTGCCAAGAATTTCTTCGTGCCTCCGGTTGAAATCTTTCCCTCGACCATTGCCCATTCGACTCCTTCACCTACCTCAACTAGCTGCGAAAATGTCTGGCAACCTGAGAACACTAACCCTTGGAAGTATTCAGGGGGTAATGTCTTAAGGAACAGTTGTTTCATCTCCCTCTCATTCAAGGCCGGCTTCACTTGTGAGGCCATGGTCCTCCACCTTTGCGCGAAGGCCTTGAATGACTCGTTCCTCTTCTTCTCAATACGGGTCAATTCTTCTCTCGTGGGGGCGAGCTCGGTATTAAACCGGTATTGCTGCAAGAACTCGTTGGTTAAATCCTCCCAACTAGTGAGTTCTTCAATGTCCAGCGCAATGAACCACGTTAAAGCAATGCCTTCCAAGCTATCTTGAAATGTGTGTATGAGAAATGGCAAGTTGTCAGCATAGCGAGCCATTTTCCTCATGTAATATCTAAGGTGAGTCTTGGGACATCCCGTTCCGTCATATTTTCTTGTGAACTCAGGTTCTTGGAAGTTTTCAGGGAAGTTCGTCTTGGTGTATGGAGACAACCTATCAGCTCCTTTCAGTTCGTAACCTTGCAAGGCACACAGTCGCTCTTCCATCTTTGCCAAGCGTTTTTCACTCTCTTCACTTAGACGGGGCGTCGGATTTTCCTTCGGAGGGGGATCCAAATTGACAATGATTGGCGTGACAGAAGGAGCCTCCCCAGCAGTTTCTTTCCCAGGGGGATCAACAACGTGTATGCCTTCTGTCGACACCGGAGTGGATGTTCCAAAGTGACAGCCACAAAGGGGAGGCTCCTTTAGCTTTTGGCTTATTTCAAGCATCATTGCGGTGAGTTGGGCCAGCTGGTCCTCCATCTTGGCCATGCGTACGTTGGTGTCCTCGTTCTCCATTCTGACTTTTGCGCGCGTGCGAATTGGGGATCTCCGCTTGGCCGTGTCGACAAACGGTAAAAGATAATCGATCGGCTAGTACCTGAAAACGGATAGATAAGCATGTATAAGCATGGAGTAATGATCAGGCGGTCGGTCCATGACAAAGATCTAATCGCCCAAATTTGCTCGTTTCATTGAAAGTAAAGTTGCTACATAACGCATGAAAAGACATGAGGGAGAACCCCTAAACAACGAGGTTAATCATGACTCTTATCTCCCGATAACGCGACTCGAGACAAATTCTTTAACATTGCAACATAGGTGAGCATTGACCCATTACATATCGCACTTGACTCGATCTAACTAATGAGGACAGCTCCCGCTTGTGACCGCTCCTCTAACTCGAGTCAACTTCGAGGCACGCTCCTCGGCTTCTTCGAGCTTCCTTTTGAGGCGCTTGATCTCGGCTCGATGGGTGGTCTTTAATGGCACGACGGGAATCTTCGGGCGTAGGCTCTCTAGGATTTTATGCCTAAGGATGTATTCCGTTGAGGCATAATAAGTCTTCTCTTGCCCTTCCAACTCCTCTTCGGGCCATATTAGCTTCCGGGGATGGCACATATCCCACATCGACTTGACTAATGCAACGGAGTCTTCGTGATCTTGGCATCCATCAGGGAAGTCTATCCTGAGTGGGTCTTCTTGAATCATCGGTGGAAGTTGTTGAACTTCTTGGAACTGGCGAGCGACTCGGGTTGGGTAATACTCAGTGACTCCGGTAATTCCCAACAAAGGAATAGGTCCAGTAAGCCCACACACGAACCGCGCTTCTCGGACTCGGAGCCATTTGGCGTGCCATTGGAAATCTTCGGGTCTAGGGTTGGTCATGAAAGCTAACCACTCAGAATAATGATAATCGGGGGCAAACGCCTTCCTATCTTTAAACTTCAAGATGGGGTGGCTAGAGTCAGAGATGTCGTTCACAGTCATTAAGCTACCAAACCCTTTAACGTGAGAGAAGAACCAAATTTGCAAGAGTTCAGGAGGAGCGTGGAAAGTTTTGTTTTTGTTTTCTTTGAAACGGGTAAGGGAAAGAAAAGTTTCAGTCAGGATGGCGTTAACAAAACCCTTTCCCATACATGTCTCACGAACTACCCATGCCACGGAAGGGTTAATAGCGTTCCTACAATGTGGGAATAACACAAACCCGAAGAAGGCTAGCAGGAAGATCCTATTCTTTTGAAAAGATGGGGCATTTTGAAAAAGCTCATTTAGGAATGAAAACGGGCAAGTCTTGCGATTAGCTTTCAAAACTTTCCTCACGTCATCCTCCTTAACTCTAAGGAAATCGGATAAAGTCGATGCATGCTCAGTCCCTACAGGTGGGCTAACTAACTCCGACACTAAGGGCTTTCCCATGGCAACACTGTATTCTTCCAGAGTTGGAGTGAGTTCGTGATTGCCGAGTATGAACGTGCAAGTTTCGGGGCACCACACATGCGCTAACGCTTGTACCACACCAGAATGGGTTTCTATCTCTAATAGGGGAAGTAAACGTCCAACATATGATCGCACCCAATCGCAGCCAGTTGGATCCAATTTATTCCACCACGCGCGAAGCTCGGCTTTTGGGACGGAGATGATGCGAAGATCAGGTACCCCCATTGTGTGATCAACCTAATTTATCATGGACCGACCAAAATGAAAGCAAATAAGTAAATTGCGAAGAAAAGAATTCAAGAAAAACTTACCCTACTCATTGAGCATCGATGTTGAGGTCATGGACATGCACATGGACAAAGTGGTTCAATTCTACTCTAGATGGCCCAAAGTGAAGCCATGGGATCACAGGACTGAACCAACAAGCTCGTGGCTAGGTCGTGTTACCCATGACTCCGGCTTTGTCAAAGGACCGACCCGTGTCGCATGCTCGCAGACCAGGGTGGGGACCTCTGACATCAAGAAAGAAATTTCGGGGTTAAGGTGGGCGACTCGTACTACGTGCTTGTAGTCGGAGTGGTATCCACCTCAACACCATCCTAAATGATCCTATGCGGCCCAGGTCCGGCGGCAGGTAGTGTGTGCTATGGTGTAGTGCAATGCAAGAGACTCATGCATGACAATTTAAAAACAACAATCAGCATTTCAAACATGAGTAAACCATTCACTCTTATACCCCTACAAAACAAATGTTAGAAATCACCACCCCTTATAACTCCCATAAACAATTAACATTTGACATGTTATGGATGCACATACTATCTTTGCTGCCAAACAAAAATATTTTTGAACAAGATTAATTTTGGCCTAAGTCCTCTAAAGTTTAAAACCAAGTCCCCAAATGAGTCGCCAAGTCGCCGCGACCTACCCCTCGGGGGAGGGAGCAGTTTTAGGGTATTGCCTAAAAGACGGACCTAAGGCCCATGATTAGGCGCGAGCTCTCCCAAGCCCATACCCCGCGTGACGTTGGGATATTCTTAAGAAAATTTGTGCAAAGGAGTCGCCACTAGCCTATTGGGGTCGGCTAGAAACCAAGTGAGACATGGGAGCTTGCCTCACTTCCTACGCAACCAGAGAGTCTAGGATCGGGGACTTGATTACACTAATTGACCAATTAGTGCCCTTTCGGTACCTAATCTTGTTCATTTTAACAAAATGATTTTTTATCAGGCAGTTTAGATTGATTTCATACCTATCCACTAACATAGGAGGTGAGCATACAAGTGCACAATCAATAAAGTAATAATTATAACTACCAAGATCTTAATTACAGTAAAATTAACACATACCACTAAGCAATTGCAAACATACTTAAACAGTGAATTAAACATGCAATATAATCAATATACAAGCAATTTAAGGCCTAAATACGCTATAAATGCAATACATGGCCATTCCTAAACAAAACCTACATTTTTTGGATTTTCGAAATTTTTTAATTTTTTTAATTTAATTAATTTTTTTAATTTTTTTTTTTAATTTTTTAATTTTTTTTAATTTTTTTAAAGGATTTTCGAT
Source organism: Eucalyptus grandis (assembly GCF_016545825.1). NCBI lineage: Eukaryota > Viridiplantae > Streptophyta > Magnoliopsida > Myrtales > Myrtaceae > Eucalyptus > Eucalyptus grandis. The sequence continues at coordinate 41,427,836 of NC_052612.1, read as the reverse complement.
TTTTTTTTAATTTAATTAATTTTTTTAAAAATAATAATAAATAAAATAAAATGGGCGAACCGGGTTGGATTCGATTTGACCCGACCTGCCTTCGGCCCGTGGCCAGAGTCGGGTCCGGTCGCGACCGGGACCCGGTTCGGTCCGGCTGGGAGACGGGCTGATCGGCCCGCTCGTAGCGGGCAAGGCCCAATTGGGCCTTCAATTAAATGGATTGGGCCTAACCAAACAGCCCAACCTAGTCTAAGTTTTTTTTTTTTTTTTTTAAAATGAGGCCCACAAGCCCTATACACTAAAACAGCCCAAAACGAAGCCCATTCCTCTTTTTTTTTTTTTTTTTTTTTTATCTTTTTGTGCTTTTGTCTTTTTTCTTTTTTTCTTTTTTTTAGTCGTCTTCCCGGGGTCTCCTCTCCGCAGCCGCGACACGCCGAAACTCCCGCATCTCCTCCACCGGTCCGACGCCGGCAACACCGCGAACGCCGGCGGCCCCGAGGAAGGTCGCCGGACCACTATCGCTCACCGGTCGTCCTCTCGACCGGCGTCGACCCTCGCCGGCTACCTACCGCAGCCGCAACACGCCGAAGCTCCTGCATCTCCTCCACCGGTCCGACGCCGGCAACACCGCGAACGCTGGCGGCCCTGAGGAAGGTCGCCGGACCACTATCGCTCACCGGTCGTCCTCTCAACCGGCGTCGACCTCGCCGGCTACCTATTCCGGCAAAAACTACCCTATTTCCGACGGAACGGGTCGTCGACTTCAATACATGCCAAATCTCGCGCAAACCGTTTAGAAACGCAACAAATACGTACAGAGCAACAAGGATTCAGCAAACACAGGAGCAAAAACGGGTGGGTCCGGCGTTAAAACGTGAGCTACTCCTCGGTTTTCTCTGAGGAATTTTATCGAACACGTGGTATGCACTACCAAACTCGAAGGATTCCGGCTCTACCGAACGCCGATCATGCTTCGGGGGTCTTGAAATATGACATAAGAGGACACGGGAGCAAAGTGCAAAGGCGACGTGGACCGGAGCTCACGAGAACCGGTCGACCGTGAGCTCCGGCCCAGCGTTTTCCGGAAACGAGATCGCAGGTTCGGGAGACCTACCTCGTCCGGTGATGGGCCACGGCGGACAACGGCCGGCGAACAAACTTCCGGCGACGACGGGCTGCTGCCTCGAGCTTCCCGCTCCGGTTCACCTCCTCACTCCTCGGTATTTCTCTCTCGCTTCCTCTCGCCTCCTCGTTCGTTTCTTCTCTCTCTTCTGCCGGGCTCCGAGGATACAAAGGTCGGTCGGCGGCTCACCGGCGGTGGCTGGACGGCAGCGATCGACGACGATGGTGGCCTTTGCTCGCCTCTTCCTCTCTGTATTTTTCTCTTGGTCTTTTCTTTTTTTCGTTTTTTCTGCTTTCCTCTATTTGCTGCCCTCATTCCATCTTATACTCCTATCTTTTCTTTTACTCTAGGTATTCCGAGCGAAGACCTCCTACCGCGCCAGCCGGTCGATCGATCTGCTTCCCGACCCGCGGATCGTGCCGAAAGCCCTGCCATGCCAATCTTCTGCCTTGCCTCCTCTTTTCTTCCCGTTTCTTTCCTTTTTTGCTCCTCTTTTCTCTGCAGGAACTTGCGCGAAGACTACGGCCGAGCCCATTGCGGGTCGGCTGCTCCCGACCCGCGGATCATGCCGCGCCCCGCTACACCGATCCTCTCGTTCGCCGTTCTTTGTCGTGCTGCTGCTTTTTTTCTTTCCGTCTCCAGCTCTCGCTTTTTGCCGGTTGTGCAGGTGTCGTGCGAAGACCGAAGGAGGGAGAAGACCAGATGCGGGCCGGGCCGAAAAAGAAAAGAGGTTGGGCCGGCCTAGCACGCGGGAGGAAAAGAAAAGGAGAGATGGGTCGGGCCATAGCCGGATCCAGCCCGACCCGACCATATTCTTTTCGTTCGTTTTTTTATTTATTAAAGAATATTAATTAATTTTGTGATTAATTCCTAATCTCTAATGCTACTTTAAATTAATTAACTTATGTGAAATTTAGGTGTTAACAGATCTTGATACAATGAATGTGCATCTAATGGTTTTTTATGATCGACAATCATAAACAATCGTCACATGCACCTGTATAGTATACAACATGTAGTCTCCCATATCGTTTAGATTATATGTGAGTGCTACCTGCAGCCCCACATTTTCTATCAAATTAATTGATTTGAGTCATGATTACTCCACCTTGTCTTACTAGTCAATAACGTTATGGTTGGTAGTCATAATAAAATTCAATAATATAATAAATTATCATATCTTATATTTTGTGCTTTAATATAAGAGGAATATAACCCGAATAACATAAAGATATCTATTTTTTCCAAGTTCCATAATATAAAAGTTATTTTTCTTGACCAACAAACTTATAAAATCAATAAATTAAAATATTATTTGAATATAAATAGTATTTTAATTGTAATATAAAATTTCATTTTTTATTTGGTCCTATTTTTATTTATATATACAAATTTATTTCTAACTTATAATATAAATTCACTATATGAATATATATTTAGTATTTATATTTATTATATATTTTAGGTGTTTTAGTATTGTAGGTATATGTGTATAGTTTACTATTTAAAAATCTCATTAGAGAATGATGGAAGGGAAAAAAAGAATTGAAAATAGACAGAAATTTTTTAAAAATTAGCAAATAAAAATGAAGTAGGCAAAATTATAACAAGAGATTCTTATCATATCCATTTGTGCAATCTTTAGATTCATTTACATTGATATGTCATTTATATTAAATAATGTACAAGATTTACTACGATTCACTAAATAGTTAATATAATATAACAAAATGAATCTAAAAATTGCCAAATATATTAAATAATGTACAAGATTTATTGCGATTCACTAAATAGTTAATATAATATAACTAGAAATCTAGATTAACGAATATAACCTAAGTGAATCGAGCACGTTATTCTCTTTGTGGAAGATAGATGACCCTTTACCATTACATGAGCCACCTTGGTTATGCACTTTACTTTTTGAGTTACTATGTTTTAGGGTGTGTGTGACCCTAATCTGTCTCACTATGTGATTATCGAAACTACGCTTACATCAAAAGATATAACTATTTCTGTCCACTCTCTTGATTCATGAATGTTAAATAATCACACGCGAAACGTACACTCAATTCACGTTATTAGGCAATTCACCTGTGTTTTCATGATGAATTTTTGAATTTGATAATAACTAGAGTCATGACACCTTTTTTTTACTAAGAGGTGTACAAAATTTACAAAGTATTTTGGGTACCTTGGAGTCTTTGTTTGTGTAACCGACTGATTTCAAAGTAATTTCAAAACTCTATAGGATAGCTTTTAGATTTCAAAAATTTAGAAATGCTACAGATAACATAGGTTTCAGGTAAAGCAAATTATTCATCAACTTTAAAACTACACACCCATAATTCAAAGTTATGGGTTCCAACTGAAACTCATATGATATTGCATATAACATGCATTAGATCAATGAGCTCTAGATACAATTAACAGTCAACACTAATGCCCTTCTTTGATCTGGCTTTGAATTATACAAGCAATAGGAAAGTTTATCGCATTATCGAGGTTCACGTGAGCCCTCCCGATCTCAACCTTCACATCTATAGAGTGGACACAAGGTTCACATCAACAGTTGATGCACATACTCCATCTTGTACGATACTTCTTTCAGTGTCTCGACAAATGTCAGCGGTTGATAAGAAATTTCATTTTCATAAATCAATAATTGAGATTAATCGAATCCGCTTCCATGCCCGTCCACCCAATGCATTCTCCGTTGTATTTGATGGGCCTTAATATGGTCTAAAGTAGCGGCTAACCAGAAAATCTCTACTTTCGGGCCTAATTTTCACTGCATGTTTCGGGCCTCATTTGGGCCCAAAAAAAAGATATATGTGGTGCCTCATTTACGTCTTTTACTGTAGACGCGTTTCCCCGGAGAAGTTTTTCCTAAGGATGTAAAAAGAATGGACCAAATGAACAAATATTCATTTCAACTTTCTGCAGGTACTGAGGAACCGTGCATTGCAATGGATGGATCAGAGAGATCCTACCAGCTTCTAGGCGGGGTATGGTGCTGGGCAGAATCTTTATCGTTCAGAACTCGACCATGAAGCGAAGATATACATCGTCTTCGTCTATGCGGACATAGACTACACGAAGGATGTGTGACCAGCTAGGGTTAAGCTTCCGACGCTAAATGCGACCGAGGAACAACTTCTCAATTTCAGGCGAGTGCTAGTGACACTGAGGAAGGATAAGGAGACAAAACAAAGAGAGGACAGTGAAAGAGGACTCGGAACCGGTAGAAAGAGTTGGGCACGTTCTAATATTTTGGGTACATGATTGGGTACCAATAGATGCACGCCATTTAGGTTGGTCTGATCTACATCATTGAGGTCATCACAACTCATCACACATGAAAAGGCATTTCTTCTGGGTCATTCAATCCTGTCATTAAAATGGGAAAGGGAATAAGGGCTCCATAAGGCCAATGGGTCAACAGTTCTTTAATGAAAATCGGTCGCATGGGCCTGTCTCTTCTAAATCATCCGAGTGGTTCTGTGAAGTGTGAAGTATCGGGACACAAGTCCAGTTCCTTCCGCACATTGGAGTTACTCTAAATGTATGGACCATTGACAATTTCAGAATTTGATCGAACACCAGCCAAAGCATGCCAGCAATTAGGACTTGTCAAAACAATCAATTAGTAGCTTCAGTTTCCCCTTCACAAAGCACGATCATGTTTAATCATGTTGTGCCAGCATCCTGTCAGAGGGCTAAAGAGCAAGCAGAGGGAAGCATTGGGAGAAAACCAAGACTTAGTTGTGTTAGGAAAGCAAATTCTCAAATTGAGAGGACAAATGCTTGAGGGACTGAAGAAAAGAAATTCTGTTCCAAAAAGAAATGAGTATCCACATGCGTTGAAACTTTATGTTGCATGCCGACAGAGTTCGTTTCCCTTTGCCAAGATCAAAAAGGAGATCTGAATTTTATTCACGTCACCTCTGGTAAAGCACGTGAAATCGGCTTATGGATCTCATAAATTCCTGCAACACATGACCAGAGAAAAAACATTGGCATTTTAGCAGAGTACATCGAAACAGATGATAGTAGTTCCTGTGTAACATTACTAGTGCCATAATATGCTTGAGATTTCTGCACCTCAAAGTTCTCATGATGTAGCTTAGTTAAGATATATACTGAACCTATAACTAAAACACTCATGCCCAATGTATGCATGTGGAGTGTGTAGAGAGAGAGAGAGAGAGAGAGAGAGAGAGAGAGAGAGAGACCTTGTAAAGCGCTGGCATCATTTATCTCAACACCGCACCACTATCTCCACGGGCAATTTTGACATCTTGTTTCCTCCAGTAGCTGAAGTAGATGAACTGAATAAGTATCTGGACAAGACGTTAAGGATCCTCATTGGGCGAAGATCAGCTTGAGTGACATCTGTTACTCAACAGGTCTCTAACTTAGATTTTGATACATTTGTAACTGGATCCACAAGGATACAAGAATGTCCAGAAGGACACAACCGGCTGCATCCACCAGCCAAGGTAAATTTGGCCTGATTTTTGACCAGTCCAAGCTGCGGACTAGGATACTAAGACACAGATGAATCCCATATCAGCAAATGAGAAAGCAATTATGAGTTATGGAATCGAGATACACAACATGTTTAACAAAATAGTTTTAATTACCTTGCTACATAGGTAATATTTCCAATCAAAGCAAAAAGGAACATCAATGGATTGAGTCCCTACAATCACAAAAAACTTTCAGATGATGCAGCCATCATCAGACATGGCACATTATTTTCCTCCCCTAATGAGCGTATGTGAATCTCCTGGGTTTGGGGGTTAGGATCTTGAATCCACAAATATGTATGTGCAAGATACCGGGGCAAGAAGCAGGAAAACGTAAATGGCCAGTCCTCAACCTCAGTCAATCCCAAATTACTTGGGACCCTATCGAATGAATACCATGGGTTCTTGTGTTGAATGTCACAAAAAATTTGACAAACTATCAGATGAATCAAAGATCTCACCTCAACATTTCCCCTCCTGATCTGCAAAAAGTGCACAAACCACCAAACATTAGACTTACAACTCAACCTAGCACACAAGTAGAACAGTTGTGATGACAAGAAAATGCAGCTTCTGTTTTTCATGGTAAGGAATAAAATCATAATAGATTTCTATTAATCAAGTGCAAGATAGAAAACCTTCTGCCATTTGTCTGCTGTTGAATGTGGTAGGATAGAGAATAATTATGCACTCACGTGGGCTTGGCAAGCAAATCCACCCATTTTAGACGAAAGGATTGAAGAGAGCACAAATCCTCCTTTTCAGGCTTATGAAAGTAATAGAGCTTCATAGATTTCAAAACAGATAAGTAAACCTTACATTTAAGCAAATCTGAGGAAGCCTTCCACCCATGTAAATAGCCGCCATTGCCCAACCAAGGAAACTACCAACTCCAACATGTCCAGAAAAACCATTTCCCTCATCAACCTGATTCATTTACCAATCATACATGTGAATTAAAATCCCTATGCAAGGAGAACAAGTGAGAGACAAATCCCTATACTGTAAGCACTCCTTACGCAAGGTTTACTTTGCCTTCCATTTTACATGGGCATTCTCAACTGATCTAAGTGCTTCCTTTTTCATCATAATGAGAGCTGAACTATCTTGACTGGTAAAGCAAAAATAGAATCCACCAAATGACCCAAGAATCAACACAGAGAGGAACAACGTGAAGCCATGTGAATGGAGGTCTGACATTGTCAATGAAGCAAACTGTCACTATAATCAGGCTCTTGATTGCTAATCATGGATTAGGCTTTCCACCCATTAATTGCGGATGCAGCAGTGGACTAGATCTTGTGGTACCCTACAGGTCTATTGGAAAAATCATCTGAAAATTGAAATCACCTGCAAAAGCTTTCTTCCAACTTGAATGACACGTCCACTCTGTTTTCTGGAGACAGAACTTGCTCTAACTTTCAATGGGTTCGGGAGATTGAAAGTGCCAAAAAATGTAACTGCAGAAACCTGGAGTAAAATAAGTCAATAAATGGCTTTTAACTGCTGATGAACATCAGCATAATACCAAAGCTGTGGGAAAAGTATACCAGGCATAGCATGTTTTTGGTCTTCGGTGATGGCGCAGACTGTTCTGACAAATCTCCAGCAAGCAACGGCTCTTCAATCGTACCTTCATTATCAGCATTGTTGGGACTCATCCTTAGTGGAAAATAAGATCCTGCTGTTGGTGTATGGCTACTTGACAAAGATCTTGCTGATCTGAAACATACGATTATTCTCTGTCATAGTTGCGTAAGACAACCCTTATGCCTTGAGGCAATTTCATTCGCTATGGAAAATTGTGCTCTCTCTTGCACTAGAGAACATTAATAGCCACTATAGCAGAAAGCATCATTCTTTATTCTAATATTACAAAAAGACTAGCAACTTTCAAGTGGAATAGATTAAAAATCTTCAGCCAGAGCAGCAATCTGGAGTAGCAAAATAATTATTATCAGGCTTAAAAAAACTGTAATGCAGAGGAGCACTATTATCCAATGATGGAAGACATAATCCCAAAACAAGAACAGAGGATGAGCTCTAATCTTCTAGCGTATGTCTCGTTTCTACAGGATAGAAGTGTGAGAATGTCTAATGATCAAAGCCACAGATATTGATTCTAGAACTCCTCCACAGCAGCACATTAGTTTATATTTTGACCTTTTAGAAAAGTGTGCAATACCCTATCATACACCGTGAGAGTATTAGTGGCAGCCAAAATGAAAGTCAAACAATTGTGCCAGCCATAGCACGCTAAAGGAACATATTCTGAGCTTAGTTAAGCCACCGATATCCCTAATTCTTGCAGCCAACTGTCTGGATAGGTGATTTTCATCTTTCTTTTCATTTATCCTCATGTGCTGTCAATGTGAATGAGCCAATATACTTCTGTAAATCTTCAAATCGAACAAAGACTGGATGCAAGATGAACAAGTCAGGCAGAAATTCAGATGATAGAGAAATTTGGAGTGAGAAATTTAATTACACATAATATAATCCATTCCCAGGGGAAGCATTG